>NW_012145190.1:1238277-1240922 GCF_000956105.1 Propithecus coquereli
TCAAGGCATCAGAAACTTTGCATCATTCTTCAAAATATCTATGGGAAATTATAGCTAAGAGACAGACTATTAAGTCAGAATTGTAAAGCAATTTAGTGCCTTTATGATGGGGATAAGACCACTGAAGCTTAGGGACCCCATTTCTGAGGCCATGGGAGGAGAGGAGGTGAAGGAATGCTGCCTGAGCAGGAGCCAGAGATAAGGGCAGAAATTAACTGCCTAGTTGGGGGACATTCCAGAAATCTGGGAGTACAGCAAAGCAGACTCCCACCTTAAAGCCTGAGGGGCCTCATGCCTAAAAAGCCACAGAGCAGCTTGACATGAAAGCCACCCATGGCTGTAAAGGAAGATTGCAAAATAGCAGCCTGGGAGAAGGGACGCCAGGCTCCAACTCTTAAAAAACACCGATTGAATTCCTTCCCTCCCCTTTCTCAGTAGAATGCCTCAGTTAATGGGGAGCTAATCTCCCAATAACTAGTACTAATTTCTTTGTTCCTCAATAGAATGGGCCACAGCTGCTGAGTTTAAAGATATATCTAAACATACCTTAAGGTGTAGTTGTGCTCAGTAACGAACTATGTGTTCCTGCTTCTATAGATAAAAGAGTAATTAGCTAAGACATCTTGTTACTATTAGGGGAGACTTGAAAGTTCTGCACATTGTAACCCACGAGCTTTTCATGTGAAATCATTGTAATCTATAGCATGAAAAAGAGAATAAAAATGGGTGCTAGATTTTAGTCAGTAACACCTGGCTCATGGGAATGCTGGTGGTCCCCTGATCCCCCTATACCCTTTCACCTTACTTTTTGTGTCTGTGTCTTTGTCTCTCCCATCTCTTGCAGTGCACACTGCCTGGGGACCCGGTTATATCGGGGGCGTCATGAACCCCTGATACCTTTCCAGTCTAACTTCACACATGGTAAAGTTTGGAAATGACTCTGGTCTTCTCATTCATCTTGAGAATCAGCGATGAGCCAGGGTGACAACAGACAGGATAGGAAGTGTAAGAAACACCAAATACAAAGAAAAGATGAGCAGGGAAGAGAGGGAAAGAGTGAGAAATATAGAGAGAGAAGAAAAAGAAGAAGAAGAAGGAAAAGAGGGAAGAGGAGGAGGAGGAACAAGAGGAAGAGGAGATGATGAAGGAGAAGAAGAGGAAAAGATGCCATGTGAAGTGATCTGCAGTCACTTCAGGTGTCATGGACACCGTTCAATAATTTGTCTGCTCACCAACCTGCCTTGGAGATTTTAGTCTTCAGTTATGACCTTCCTTTTGGTAAGTTGTATATTAAAAATATGTAAAAAATAACTTTTAAAATGGTTTGTTGCAAATCTTCATTTCTTTAGCAAACACGCATGCTACCTGTGACTTCAGTTCTTTCTTAAAGACATCTGGTTTTACAACGTGATTGCTCAGGCCATCAACATGTGGTACTGGTGACAGTGAAGATGCCTGAAACCACTTGGTCCTTGGGAGTTTCACCTTCTCCTATTTTTTTTTTTTTTTTTTTTACTTTCAGACTTGCTGGAATCTCCTAGTTTACTCAGAGAGGCTCACTGAACTTTAGGACCCAAGACGTGGCTTCTTTTAGTGACTCTTATGTGCTCCTGGAGTGTTAACATTGGACAGATCTAGTAGAGGGGCCAGAGCAGAGCTCCATAGTAATGGGATGGAGGGTCCAGCAAATGCTCCTGATGGCTCACGGCTTCAAAAAGTCCAAGTCAGAGAAGACATCCTAGCACAGTGGCTTTCAAACTTGTTTGAAGCACGTTCTAAGAAATATATTTGAGTTACATTTAGGACTGCTATATTTACATATATATATCTGAAATAAAGGTTTGAGGAAATGACACTTTAAAAAAGTAATTAATTTTAAATTGACAAATAACAATTGTATATGTTTATGATGTACAATACGATGTTTTTATATATATATCTAGGTATATATTGTGGAATGACTAAATCAAGCTAATTAACATATGTATTACCTCGTGTATTTTTTTCTGGTGAGAATGCTTAAAATCTACTCTGTTAGCAATTTTCAAGTATACAGTATGTTGTTATTAACTATGGTCACTATGATACATGATAGATCTTTTGATATTGTTCCTCCTGTATAGCTGGAAGTTTATACCCTTTGATCAACATCTCCCCAATCCCCCCATTCTCCAGCCTCTGGTAATCACCATTCTACTGTCTGCTTCTATGAGTCCAACTCATTTTTAGATTCCACATATACATGAGATCATGTGGTATTTGTCTTTCTGACCCTGGCTTGTTTCACTTAACATGATGTCCTCTAGGTTCATCCATGTTGTCGCAAATGACAGAATTTCCCTCTTTTCTATGGCTAATATTCCATTGTGTATATATGCTACATTTTCTTTATTCATTCATCCACTGAGGTTAATTCCATACCTTGGCTATTATGAATAATGATGCAATGAACGTGGGAGTGCAGATATCTCTTTGACTACTGGTTTTTTTTTTGAGACAGAGTCTCACTATGTTGCCCTGGCTAGAGTGCCGTGGCATCAGCCTTGCTCACGGCAACCTCAAACTCCTGGGCTCAAGCAATCCTACTGCCTCAGCCTCCCAAGTAGCTGGGACTACAGGCATGCGCCACCATGCCCGGCTAATTT
>NW_012145190.1:1241762-1262191 GCF_000956105.1 Propithecus coquereli
GCTCTAGTGCAAGTTTCCAACTCAATCTGTGGGACCCTAGAGGACTGAACCAGAAGTACCTCGGGAAACTATCTACTGAGCTGCTCCTCTTGATCTGTGTAAGAGTTCATGTGTAAAGTTATTTCCACTTCTCAGGAGCAGATCTGAAATTTTCGGGAGAGAGAACGAATGTGACTTGGGTTTTGAGGCTTCCCCTCCAGAAATAAAAGTTTCACTTAAACGTCCGCCAAAGGGAGAAACACGGAAAAGAAATGGCTCCCTCTAGTGGCGAGGAAATATTAACGAAAACATTTTATTTAGCAGACACTGCTCCTAACTCAAGAAGAAAAAGTTCTTTAGTAATTCAGCTTCCCAAGGTGGGAGATGTTGAACAATTTAGCAAAATTTAAATGATCCTGTATTAGGACACATAAATTAAAAGATTTAGTCAAGAAACACATTTTCATTACCTTGAAAGAGAGGAATACGTTTTTATGGGAAATGGACTTTTATGTATACTACTTATATCCAAGATACTGTAGTCTTAGGAAATGCACAGTATGTGTGTGTGTTCTGGGATAATCTCAAAGAAAAAAGTGTGTATGTATTTTAATTTTAAATATATGCTACATGTATTTTCTCATATTAAATACTGTATATGTAAACACACACACGTATATGGAACTAAATAGTCTCTTGTGAATTCTAAATTCATTATTTACCTCTAGAAAGTAAAGCCTAAATGTTAGAATAAACTCAGCAAAAAGTATGAGGAAGGGAAAATTGATTTTTATGAAAATCATGAAAATGATTTACAAGAAAGAAAACATCTGCCACTGTTGATAGATAAAGGGACATACTGGATATGGCAGAATGTGATTCTGCACTTTTTGGTTCAAAGGGAAGTTTGAATTGTTCTTGAAGTTTTTGTTGCATGGATAATTAGATACGAAAGTCAAGGATGAAGTTAGAAGTGCAGTGAACGATTTTAATTCTAGGCAGGAGTTAACAGCCATTCAAAATTTTAGTAAAGCACCAAGGATCAGATGTAAGCAAATGTGAATGTTGTCAATAGTGTCTGCCTTGCCTCGCCCAGGCCTCCATCCTGAACTGCTCCATCCTCTGGAATGGGGTCCCTCAGGCACCTTTGGAACCCTTTGGGCTCAGATTCCCCCTCAGGTTCATCCACTGAACTTTCCTGTTCTTTATTTCCTTTACTCTGGATGACTGCTGGGGCCTTTCACAAATCACCTAGTCCTGGACCATGTGGAATTAATCCCTTGAGAGGTACTACTGAGAATGGACATAGAGATCCCCTCCTCAAATCCTGCCGCCGCTACCACCACGTGTGCTCAGATTGCGATGACCTTCCGTAGCTGTCCCTAAGTTCTGAAATCGCTGCATTGTATCTAGCATGTCCTCCGTGAACTGTGTCTAATTTATGAAATATTCCAAGGGTAGGAATTTCAGGCCAGCACTAAGGAAATGTAAAGGAAAAACAAAAATCTCAGGACCCCCCAAAATTCATTATGCCAACAGGGAGAACTGAGCCTGAGAACTGAGTCACACGAGCTCTGCCATCCTCTCCCCAGCGAGGTACAAGGGTCCTCCTTTAAGAAATAAAAGAACTTAAAAAATGGCTAAACAGGACTTTTCTCTTTGGACTGGGTACGGGAAGGAGAAAGGAAGCCTGCCTGGCAAGATGATCTTGTTATACAGAAAAACCTCAGGGTAACAGCCCCCAGGGAAATGTTTTTATTCAGACCTTTAAGGGTACCAGACTGCAGACCTGTCCCAGATCAAAGGGGCAAGGCCTGGCTGCATGTAACAGAGATTCTCCACAAGTGCAAATCTCTCCCCAGCGCCCCCACATAGACAGCCTTACAGCACATTCCTGTTTGCCTACAGCCGTCTCAAAATATGACAAAGAAACGTATTTTGGGTTAAAATATTTTTTATTTCCTTCAGCCCTAAAAAATATTTAAGTTAGCAGGCAGTGACACAGCTGCCTGGGATGGGCTATGTTTTAGAGCAGGTCTCCCTTGCAAGTTTCCTCCTAAGCCACACCAGGCAAATGGCTCTTCACTTCCCTTACATCATCCCGGCCACATGCGCATCAGGGATTGCCTGGGAGGTAAGACTGGGATGTTCCAGGTCAATCAATGTAGCCAGTTCAAATTTTAGTTGCTTACCGCTTTCAACTATTTGCTCGACAAATAAATAGTTTGCCAGGAAACGAACTGGAATTTAATTTCGTTTTCTATTCCCCTAGATTAAAGAGGAGGTGCTAAAGAGCAAGATAGAAAGAAGAATGAGGAGGAATTTGGAATGGGCTGATTTGTAATCTGAAATCTAGCTAGTCAGGCACTGAATGGTGACTGGCAGGCTAGCCAGGGATGAAAGGCTATAAAATGACATTGAAATTATTAGAGGGACTTGAAGCCTTGCAGTATGTATGTACTCTTTGGCCAGGTGAGAAAGGCAGCCGAGTGCCTTTCATGACACTATGACAGAGGAGAACTTTTTACCAATGAGCTTATTTCAGAACACCTCAACTCCTGCACAAAGCAGCAGGAGTAGTTAAGTATCACTGAGCTGAGAGCCGCTGTCTCGGAGCTAGCCTTCCCTCTGCTATTAACTAGCCAGGAAACCTTTGACAGCACATGAAACTTCTTAGCTTCTGCAAGGGGAATCCAGAGGCATTCTTTAAAAATGGAACCTGAATCCTCCCAGGTTAGAAACGGAAACCAATTTCCACATGGGGAGAAGCGGCTAGATTTTATAGCCTTGACTCCTGATCCCTGGAGGTCACATTACTAATTATTGTCTGGGCAACACATGGTATAGCCACAACTCAAGGATGAAGAGATAATTTCCTCTCAGACTGTATTTCCTCACCTGTAGAATGAGGTGTTTGGGTGATATAAGCATGAGAGTTTCTTTAAGAGCTGACAGTTTATGGATCTGAGGCTCTAAGTTGTCGACGACCTTACCGCGAGAAAATTCTAATGAGATGATTGTCTTAGGACCTTATTGGAGGATGCTGCTGCAGGATAAAAATAAAATTTTGACCTCAAGATGGCCTATGCATTGGGGCCTTCTATTGTGTCATGAGGAAATATTTTTCAGTTCTGACTTTCCATTCTATACTTCATAACATTTATTCTTTTTTTTAGTTTTTTTTTTATGCATTTATTCTTTTTCAGAAGGTCCAAGTCTTTTCTTCAGTTTCCTCATAGCTGACTTCATCTCATGGTTCCCAGGGTGTAGATGTTGCCACCCAACTCGGTTCATTTGCCTGCTGCCCAAAAGGAAGCCAATACACACAGAAGGCAGGGTTTATCATAGAGAAAGGGTTTTTAATTCCACATAGCACTAAACAGGGAGACGGAAGAAATTTCTCAAACCCATGTCTCTGAGAATTTGGGAGACAGGGTTTTTAAAGACAGTTTGGCGTAGGCAATCAAGTCTGCTAATTGGCTGAGTTCTGGGCGGAACCATAGGGTTGTAGAAATTGTCTTCTTTGCTGACCAGGCTCTTGGGTGAGAGTCACAAGACCAGTTGAGTCAGTTCCTTGTATGGGCGGCTGGTATGGGTGGGTCAGTTGTTCCACTGGAATGTGGGACCTGGAAGATATCTCAGAAACTACCCCTAGGTTTTAAAAAGGTGATGTTATCTATGGAGAAAGCTAAGAATCTTTATGACCTCCAGCTGTGTGGCTCCAGAGTGGAAATTATAGAGAAGAAAACAGGAGGACAGTGGCTAATTATTGTCATTATTTTTAGCTAGGCCCTTACCACAGTTCTCCCTTGCATCCTTTATCAATTTGTAAAAGGCAGTTTCATAGATCATGGGATTCAGGAACAGGGATGACAACAGTGAAGGTGATAGAGACAGCTCTGTCCATGGGGAGGGCAGCGAAGGGCCGGGCGTAGACATAGATGCAGGGCACAAAATGCAGGGTCACCACGGTGATGTGGGAGGTGCAGGTGGAGATGGCTTTCCTCCTGCCCTCCCCAGTGTGAGACCTCAGCATCATCCAGATGACCATGTAGGACACAAGCAGGAAGATAAACCACAGCGTAGAGATCAAGCCATTATTGGAAATCATTAAGACCTCAGGAACAAAGGTGTCCATCAGGTGAGTTTGAGGACCTGCGGGACATCACAGTAGAAAGTGTCAAGAACATTAGGTCCACTGAATGGCAGTGGGAGCAACAGGGAAATCTGCACGATGGAGTGGACAAAGCCCCCACCCAGAAGGCCATGATGAAGGCTGTGCATCACCCCCTACTCATCATGGTCACGTAGCTCTGAGGCTTGGAGATGGCCACATAGCGGTCAAACACCATGATGGAGAGAGAAAAAATGTCTGCCCTACCGAGGAGGTGGAAGAACATCTGAGTGACACAGCCTTTGAAGGAGATGCTCTTTCTCCTGGAGGGAAAGTCTACTAGGACCTCTGGGGCAGTGATGGAGGAGAAGCAGATGTCCAAGATGGAGAGATTGCAGAGCAGGAAGTACATGGGGGTGTGAAGGGAGGACTCACAGGTCACAGTGACCTTGATGAAGAGGTTTCCCAACGCAGTTGTGTGTATGCCAAAAATAACAAAAGAAATAACACCACACTTGGCTCTTAGGACTGGGTCAGTCCTTGAAAAAAAATTCACCCTAGTGCAATTTCACTGCTCTGTTGGGTCATGTTTCTTCATGTTCTTCAACCACCTAGGGAGAAAATACTTTTGTTATAGAATGTATATCATTAAAGGCAAAAGGAATATGACTTACATTTTAGGGTTATTTCTCTTTTAGGCCAAGATGTCTATACTTCAGTGAGCTCTCTCCAGGGGATGGTGTTTTTTGGGTTCTCTCAGAGCACACCAAAGAGTGGGCTTCCCATGGTGTAATTAACTGAGGCACATCTATCAGTATATTCATAAAATTTTTATTAAAAATTTCATAGTCACAAAATTTTATATATTCTATATCCCTCTTGAAAGTTTACTAAATTCTCTGAGAAGTAAAAAGACTTGTTTAATTTATCTAACCTGATTTCAGCACAGATCACTCCCCCACTTATCTACGATAAACAGCATTATCGCAGATCTAGTCTTCCATACAACATTATTTGGGAAATTCTGACAAAAATGCACTCTGTTATACTTTTCCTGTAAGATATAATTCTTTGAAATAATTTCAACTGTTATCGAATCTAGTATTGAAAAAGCAGATACACTCCATACAAGGGGATATCATTCAGTGATAAAATGAAGTGAGTAATCAAGCCATGAAAAGACATAGATGAACCTTAAATGCATGTTGCTGAGTGCAAGAAGCCAATCTGAAAAGATATTATGTATACTGTATGATTGCAACTAAATGACATTCTGGAAAAGGCAAAACTATAGAAAGAGTAAAAAGATGAGTGGTTGCCAGGAGCCCGGGGTAAGGAGGTGGGTAGGAATGAAAAGGGGAAGACTTAGGATTTTTAGGGCAGTGGAACTATTCTGCGTGATACTATTAAATATAATTTTGGATACATGACTATGCATTTGTCAAAACCCATAGGAGTGCACAACGCAAAGGGGGAACCCTCATGTAAATTATGGACTTTAGTTAATAATGTATCAATATTGGTTTATCAATTGTTAACTAGTGGAAGATATTGATAATGGGGGAAATGGTGCTGGTGGGGAGAGGGAGTATATGGGAAGTCTCTGTGCTTTCTGTTTAATTTTCCTGTGAACCTAAAGCTGCTCTAAGAAATAAAATCCATTAATTTTTAAAAAACCGTATGTCACAGGATAAAATAATTTAGAGCATAATGTAAAGAAACACTTTTTTTAACTTTAGTTATTAAATTTCATTTCTTATAAATCCTGCTTCAACTCCTTTCCCCCTTCTTCCCACTCTGTTTTAAAGAGAACATTTAAAATAAACACCATTTTGGGTGTTGACAGGTGTCTGGATATTGTGCTTTTGTCAACTGCTTAAAATGAAACTACCCTCTGCAATTTTTAAAAAATTACCTTTTTAAAAATCAGCTTTGTTGAGGTACAACTTACATGCAGGAAACCGCACGTATTTAAGGATACAACGTGATGAATTTTCTCTCTTATATACACACACACACACACACACACACACACGCACCCCCGGGAAACTGTCACCACGGTTGGGATAATGCACAGTTCCATTACCCCCGCCCCTCAAATCTCCTCATGCTCCTGAAAACTGCAGAACTCTTGGCACATAACAACTCCACCTGAGCCTCTGCACCGGACCAAACTCTAGCCTGGCTGCTGGTAGCATAATGAGGCCCTGTCCCTAGAGTGACCCCAGGCCCACATTAAAATGCCTGCCTGTTGAGAAAGCTCAACTCTGCCACGGAGAATTTACTGCTTGTTCTACCCAAACCCTGATAATGGGCCCCTGACCTCCCTTTCTTACAGCATTTACAAAAAAGGGTTTAAAAAAAAGGATTGTGAATATGTATCTCTTAGAGCTCAGAAGCTTCTTTCTCAAGGACCTGAGAGCCACCCCTTTGAAACGTAATGGTCACAAAAGACAGGGCCTCTGCCTCCCAGGCTCTGTGGGCAGGGTTGTTTCCGGACAAATGGCCTCATCGCATTTCCACTGACCAACCGTTTGCGATTTTTCACTTCTCTGACCACTGAACACCCCCACTCCCCCGTTCTTCATTCATTCTCCCTTTAAAATGCCCAAATCACCTCTGCACAAATTGCAGTGGAGGTCAGCCCTTCCCCCTACCGTCAGTAGTGGTGGAATAAAATTTGTTTTCACCACTTCAGCTAATGTCCGACTGTGTGTGTCTTTGATACATCTTTGTACTCCCTCCCTCCGTATTGTGTCCATGCCGAGGCCAACCTCTCGTCCTGCTGCACTGGGCTGTCTGGACTTCACTGTACTTTACCTCTCATTTTCTCATCATAACACAACTTCTACTTAGCTCACTTTCCTCCTAGGCTCTTTCCTTTGAAGCCCAAGCAACACAAAGCTAATTTTCTAGGCTTACTCCCAATTATCTATGAATTCATCAATAACTCAGAGGATGTCATTGCTTTCATACATTTTTAGTTTTTAAAAGGGCCAAGTATTTTCTTCAACGTAAATGAGTCGTGAAAGTGACCAAATCACCAAGTCAACTGACAAATGCCAAAATAGTGCTCTTCCAGGCACAGTACGCATAGCTAAGTGGAGGATGGAGAGCGGGAAGGTAAATGAGAATCCCTGAGTATCATGTGTCTGTTTGGAACAGGCAAGAAGGAAACAGAGAAGCATTGTTTTTGTTTTTGGCAAGAACAAACTGAGGATCCCAAGTGCTTGTTTAGAAATATGCCCACATCAATCCATTCTAATAAAACAGGCTTATTGATTTCACAGTGTCCCCAACCTGAGGGAACCCTCTTGTCCACAAAGCATTTGTTGCCCCATCTCTCTTCACGAGTTGACCTTTCTATGCTCTTCCAGTCACCTTCCCAATATTGAACAAATAATTATTCTGCTCTGCACCACTACAGTATTTAGCTTTAATGTACATCATCCTACACCTATCAGGAGCATCATTAACATTCGAAACACTTCTAAATAATCTTCAATAATATATATATTTTTTTGAGACAGAGCCTCACTGTATTGCCCGGGCTAGAGTGCCGTGGCGTCCTAGCTCACAGCAACCTCAAACTCCTGGGCTCAAGTGATCCTCCTGCCTCAGCCTCCCAAGTAGCTGGGACTACAGGCATGTGCCACCATGCCCGGCCAAATTTTTTCTATATATTTTTAGTTGTCCAATTAATTTCTTTCTATTTTTAGTAGAGACAGGGTCTTGCTCTTGCTCAGGCTGGTTTCGAACTCCTGACCTTGAGCGATCCGCCCGCCTCGGTCTGCCAGAGAGCTAGGATTACAGGCGTGAGCCACCACGCCCGGACTTCAATAATATTTTAATGTTGGCCATACATAGACACATCTGCACAGACTGGTAAGCACATACCAAAAAGCCCTAACTTAACACAACAACCTCATGTAATACACCCCCAACCTTTAATCCCTACCCAAGAAGCAGAGCTACCATTTGATTCCATTCACTGACTTTAGGAGTTGTTAATCGTCAAGGACTATTCCCCTTTAAGGCAGACATGCATCTGAGGGTTGGTTGGGTTGGTATCTTCTCTCCTGCAGGCACCAAGAATCAGCTCCGCGTGGCTCTGCCACACTGCCACGCAGTGCCGCTGCTGGGAGTAATGGTCCCTCAGCCTCAGACCCAATAGTAAAATCACCAAAGGGAGTATTTTTGAATGTGAGTGGTGAAGTTGAATGGCCAGACTTTCCTATGGGGATGAAGCTCTGCTGGGAGTTATTAAGAAGTTAAACATGCATTGAAAGGTGTGTGCAAACACACACATTTTGGTTTTGAAATTCTCCTAAGGTAGGGAAGGAGATGAATCCTTAGAGACTTAGTGCTTAGAGTGCAAATACCTGAAGAGCTCATGGGGGCAAACGAGAATTTGTCTACTTAAGAGGCAGGAACTCGGGGAACATGAATAGCACTCTCAGTATGGTGTGTTTCATCCCGTTCATTTTTTACCCCTAGGCAATGGTTTGCTTGTTGTCCTATTAATGTACATAATCAGAAGCATCATAAAGACTGGGAAACACATTTTGTCTTTGTTTTCCACCAAACTTCTCATATGAAGTGGGAATATATGCAGACAAAGGATATTTTGGTACCATTCATTCACTAAATAATTGTTAAGTATTAATTGAGCACCTATCATGTTCCATGCCTGATGGTTCCAGAGGTCCTAAAAACAAAGAATTCCACTTTTCCCCTCAAGAATCTCTTGTTCTCAGCTCACCCACCGGTGTAATTTTTGAAACCTTGTCTCTCACCATAGAGCTATGGCGAATCTCACTTGGATATATTGCATAGCTCCAACTTAAAATGTCTAACATTGATCTGATCATTATTATCAAGAACTAAACACTCCACTTTCTGTAGTTGGCACTATCATTCTCCTTGTTAGAAGGAATCAGTGTCTCTGAGTTACCTCTGACGCTCCCCGACGCTCCCCTCTCTTTTTGTAACCCTTTCTGAAAAAATTACTTTGACATTTCTTTCATAATTTACCATGATTTTTCATAATTTACTTCTAGAACTTATCAGTCCCTGCTGTGGTATTCATACCCTTGTGTAATCCCCTCCACCTGTGTATGGACTGGACCTAGTGACTTGCTTCTAACGAATAGGACACAGCAAAAGTGGTGGGATGTCACTTCACGATTAGGCTATAGAAGACCATGATTGCTATCTTGCTGAGACACTCTCTTTTGCCTTCTTGCTTGCTTGCTCTGATGAAGTATGCTGCCGTGTTAGAGAGACCCATATGGCAGGGAACTGAAGACAGCCCCCAGCCAATAGCCATGAAGGCACTGAAGTCCCCGGTCCAACAGCTCATGATTCTGGTCAAGAATCACATGTGTGAGCTGGAAATGGATCCTTCCCCAGATGAACCTCGAGATGAGACTGCAGCTCCGAGCCGACACCTTGCTGCAGATGTCTCAGCTAAGCTGTGTCACATTCATGACCCACAGAGACATGACATAAAAAATATGTATTGTTTTAAGCCACTAAGTTTGGGGGTAATATGCAGCAGTAGATTACTAATACAGTCCTGAACTAATAGTCTGTTTTATTGAATAATAACTACGTTGACAAAATTTGCTTTTAGACTTGAAAGACAAGCAATGCAACAACAACAACAAGAATAGCAACAATAACAAGAACAAGAACAGCAAAACTCTATAGATCCCTCCAGGGTAGCGCTTTGTGACTAGAATTTCATGGATGCTTAAATATAGTTCCTGTGGTGCTAACTATAGTAGGATCTCAGAAATTAATCTAAAGCAATCTGAATCTTCTTTGACTTTCTCAAAGGTGAGAAAGTCCAGAGGTGAGAAGTCCAGAAATGCAGGATCACTCCTAAACCAGCCAGTTTGTGTATACAGATGCATTTATTTGCTTTATGAAAAATATTGTAAAAATTTAAAATCAACATTTCTTATAGAAAAAAGCATCAAGGATGGTAGGACTAAGTATATGTGATCTGTGTAGATTAAGCAGAAGCAGTCTATGTAATATTACAGTTCCTTAAGAAGATGTCTCTACCTGAAGAAAAATATGGGTTAATCCACATAATTATTTGATTTTATATTAAAAGAGAAGAAAATTTAATGATAGTCTCCTGATTTCAGTGGCTTTTCCCACTGCGTTTGATCAGGCTGTTTTGCATGTGGACACAGTCCAGTGCAGCTACAAGGGCAGCATTTTCTGGGTCGCTATCATTTGTGGGGTCCTACATTTGGGAACATGAACTGTGACTGAGCAGATTCTTGGTCACTTAAAATTGTGCCCAGTCACAAAGCTTTGCTTGAGGTAAAGCCAACAGAGAAGGTAGAAAAAAGGCATTATTGGAAAAAAATATTGGAAGTGTAGGAACCATGATATCAGACCAAAGATGGAGCCAGCCAGGCAGTAAATGGTGATTCAGTATCTGCTTAAAGATAAATTTATGTCTTTGTTAGAATTTTAATGCCTGGGGAAGTGTGTCTAACCTTGGAAAACAATTCAGAAAATTTTGAGTGGTGAGAATAGAACAGAGCACAAGAAAGTTTAATCAACAAAGAAGAAAAACACTCATTTCTAAAGGAGCTTGTAAAACTTTTTATAAAACTTTTGTTTATGACAAGCCTATGGAAAGCGTGGGAGAAAGTGAGCGTTGCCTTCTCTGAGGACTGTCTTCTTGGCTGGCCTTCTCTGGGCACTCTTCTCCAGTGTTCCATCTCTGGAACCTGAGACCTGACCTTCTAGTCCACTGTCATTGGAATCTCCACATTTACCTTGATCACCTTCCCCTTCCTTTAAACTAGGTTCTCTTCCCCATATCTCCTTCATTTCAGCTTGGTTCTTTGTGTGTCCCAAGGGTCCAGTAGTCTTTCTAGCAAACATTTTTAGGTATTAAGAGGATCCTTTTAGAGACAATGTCTTTATCCTTGTCGTCTAACCCAACTGTGATTTCTTAGCAGTGAGTCATGCATGTGGAAGAGATCACAAGAGTTCACCATTTCTCATGTTCTCTTCTTTCTGCAAACCGAGCTTGATCACATTCTGCAGGCTCCCTCCCAGTTAGGCGAGGCTATGTGATTAAGGGACGGCCAACGAATGTGGTCCACACTGCCTCCAGGACTGGCCCATAAAGACACACTTCCCTCCCTATAATTCTTAATCCTCTCTACCTTTCTCCATCTGCTGGATGCATAGACAGGATTCTGAGGATCTAGAGAAGGATGGAGCCCAAGACCAAGAAGCCCACATCTCTAAAAGACAATGTGGCACAGCGCCCTTTTTCTGCAAACCAGCATTGTCCGTGACCTGAGCAGAAAACAAACTTTTGTTATGGTTAACTACTTGGGCTTTGGATGCATTTGTTACAATAGTTGGCCTACTCTGATTAACACATGCGTGCCAGCTTCTGTGGCTTGAGCTTTGCCACAATGAGAAATATGGTAGAGTGAATTCAATAAATCTCAGCAAAACATCAGCTGAATTGTCAGATAAACCTCTTGGTGCCATCCCTTTCACTACAGAGACTAGCAGATTCTCAGATTACTGGATTAAACTGTCGTGCTTTTTAGTACCCTTTCTTTACCTTTTAAAGGATTGAGTGAAGAGCGTAAAGAGGTGGTAAGATCCTTATGTGCAGAAAGAATGGGAAATTTGGGCTTGGCTGGTCTGTAAATGGGATAATCATGCCTTTGCTCAAGCTTTTCATGAAGTCAGGTGAGCTGTCCGCAGCCTCCACCCGTCAGTGATATTTCCTTATTAATACTCCTGCTAACACCATTACCTCCTTTTCCCAGAAAGAAATCATGGCCTTGAAGTAATCCAGGGATCCTCTCTCCCCAGTAGAAATCATGGATTTGCGTTGCTCAGGGGGCCATCAATGGAGCTCTTCTTTGCCAACTTGTCAACTACCAGCCTTCACCCCATGAATGTACTACTTAATGGCCACACTGAGTTCACTGTTGCACAAACGTGGCACACTCTTGCACCATTCTCTTCCTCTGCACATGCTCTTTTGCTTTTTTTTTTGCTTAGCTTGTTCTTCTTTGCCTTTTTCCCCTTGAAAAGGTCTGTACTACACACTGTCAAATACCTTTGGATGCTCTCAAGTAAAGTGCCTACAATGTTTCCCCAGCATTTTGTTTATATCTTTATTAAAATGTTTTGGCGTTTGCCTCTATGGTGGTGACTGTATTTAATCGTTTTGCAGCAATCTGAATCCTAGCACCGTCAGGCACATAGGATATGTTCTGTAAATATCTGTGGAACAAATAATTGAAAGTGAGTAGTGGAAGACATTAATGGGTCTCACCTTAAAGCAGTATCACCTCCCTGGTCCGCAGCACATACCATAGGACCAACCTCTTTCAGGACTCCATAGTAGCCATAGATACCCCTATGTTTTGGGCATTAAGGTGATCTCTTCCTATTTCAATAAAGTTAAATTTAATCTCGATTTTTACATTTTGGTACTATCTTCTCCTCATTAAATTTAAATCTTTTCTGAATGTCCTAGTTGTTTCTTTAGCTTCCTCATAGCTGACTTCATTTCCTGATTCCTCAGGGTGTAGATCATAGGATTGAGCAGAGGGGAGATGACAGTGAAGGTGACAGAGATGGCAGTATCTGTCGGGAGGGCAGTGAAGGGCCGGGCGTAGACATAGACGCAGGGCACGAAATGCAGGGTCACCACAGTGATGTGGGAGGTGCAGGTGGAGATGGCTTTCCTCCTGCCCTCCCCACTGTGAGACCTTAGCATCGTCAAGATGACTGTGTAGGATATGAGGAGAAAGACGAATATAAACCAACTGACTAATCCATTATTGGAAATCATTAGAAGCTCCAGGGTGAAGGTGTCCATGCAGGCGAGTTTGAGGACCTGAGGGACATCACAGTAGAAAGTATCAAGAACATTGGGTCCACAGAAGGGGAGTGGGAGCAACAGGGAAATCTGCACGATGGAGTGGACAAAGCCCCCGACCCAGGAGGCCGTGATGAGAGCTGTACATCGCCCCCTACTCATGATGGTCACGTAGCGCAGAGGCTTGGATATGGCCACATAGCGGTCAAAGGCCATGACAGAGAGAGAAAAAACATCTGCTCCCCCTAGAAGGTGGAAGAAGAACATCTGAGTGACACAGCCATTGAAGGAGATGCTCTTTCTCTCTGAGAGAAGATCGGTCAGGACCTTAGGAGCTGTGATGGAGGAGAAGCAGATGTCCAAGACGGAGAGATTGCGGAGCAGAAAGTACATGGGGGTGTGAAGTTGAGAGTCACAGGTAACTGTAACCATGATGAGGAGGTTTCCTATCAGAGTTGTCATGTACACCAAAAACAGGAAAATAAATAAGACCCAGCTCAGCTCTTGGGACTGAGTAATTCCCAGAAAGATAAATTCTTTCACTCTGGTGTAATTTCCCTGATCCATTCAATCACAGATCCAGAGATCCTTTTTCCAAGTACACTGCGGGAAGCAATACGAGTGGTGGTAAAGAATGTGTTGTCTTTACACTTAAGTTTTGGTTTAGGGTTAAGAGGAAGTTCTTTTTCTCTCCATGCACTGTGACTGCTATTCAGTATGCTGCTGTTAGGTGAAAGATTATCCAGGTTTTTGATTCAGTCATCCAAGCAGACAGGCTGAAACAGAGGTTACAGGTCTGTGAACCTAAATCAATTGTATTTTTACTATGAAATATGACATCTGAAGTAATGAATAATAAGGACAAATTCTATCTTAAGAATCTCTGTTCATAAAAGTAATCATGACGAGAATTCAAAGGTAACCTGCAAATAGAAGAAGATATTAACAATACGTTTCTCTGAGAAAAGACTCATGTCCAGAGTAGATAAAGAACGTCTGCAATCAGTAAAAAACCCTAGATGACCCAACTGAAAGATGGCAAAAGATGGGAACCAATACTTCACAAAGAAGTATTCAATTTTATTAGTTATCAGGGAAATGCAAATCAAAATTACAGTAATAAACCATGATATACATACCAGAATGGCTAAACTGAAAAAGATGAAAAATGCCAAGTGGTGGTGAAGAATGAGGAACAATTGGAATGCTGCTGGTGGGTGTGTAAAATTGGTATAACCACTTTGCTGTTTGACTATTTCTGCTAAAACTATGTCTCTCTCTCTATAGGATATCTATATATCTATATTATATATAGATATATATTTCTTAAGGATCTTCATCTATACCTATGTATCTCCTAGGATATCTATTTCTATTCCTGGGAAATATGTACATATGTCCACCAAAAGACATGTCCCTAGAATATTCATAGCAGCACTATTTGCAATTTTCTCAAACTGGAAATGACACAAAAATTTATCAACAGCAGAATAGAGAAAAATTGTGTTAAACTCACACAATGCTATACAGCAATGAGAATGATTTACATAATATGTAACAATATAAGTGATTCTCACAAACATAACATTGTGCTAAATAATTCAGGTACCACAGAGTACACACTCTCTTATTTTATTCATATATACAAAATTGAACGGAGCCTGAGAAAGACTTCTGGGGCGCTGATAATGTTCTGTTTCTTAATCTGGGTGCTTGTTACAAAGGTATATTCTGCTTGTGTAAAAATTCACTGAGCTGTACACCTATGTGCATTTTTCTACATGTAAGCATATTATATACCTCAGTATATAAAAAGTTATAAATCATAAACATATAGTAATTCCTTTATAACATTTTAACTTCATGTCTAAAGAATAAATTTTATTTAAAGCAAAATTTAATGAACCACTCACTTTCATAACAGTTACTTTTATGTTATGTAGTTATAGTCTTCATCAGCTACAATCTGAAAGTAACCTTTTTATTTTCCACTCACTTATGGACTTTAGGTCTTCCCAAACTCGTGTAGTATAGGTGACCCTATTGTCCACATATAGTTATTTCTCTGATTCTGGTTTTAATTTCTCTTTCTTTCCCCCTCATTTTGCTCTTCTATTCTGGGGCGGGGGTATCCTTAAAAGACCACACTTTCCTTTCACTCACACAGAAAAATGATAAGAGCCACCTTTCCCACTTCATTAGCATTAGTTCAGATTCATCTCAATCTCCCCCTTGTTGGTGTTTATGTCAACAGCAAGAATAAATGTTCAGAATAAGGATCACAGATTTCAGGGCTCCAGAATCCTCAAAGTAAGAACTCCCCACACTGTACTTACCATGGCTGGAAAGTAGAGGAATCACCCAAAAAGCGATCTTGAGTTAACCTGTAACACAGAGACAGATTTGAATCAATGACAGCAGCCCACTCTAGAATCTTTCTTTTGGGTGTTGATAACCATCGATAAGTCGATGGTTTTCAAATCTTCTGCTCGGGAAACCCCTGTGACAAGCCTGAGGGTTTCCTGCATCACTCATCCTCACCTCTCTCCTCTTCCTTTCTCCCGTTCTTTCTTACTTTTTCCATTTTCTCTCCTTCTTTTTTATTTCCTTCTCCTATATACGATTTCCATGACACTGAGATGGGCTTTTTGAAGGAAAGGTGACTCACATATAGGTTCTTTCCTTAAAAACTTTACAGTTAGGGCAGTAAGAGCGATGCAGCTAATGGAACAGGCAGAGAAGAAGGTGATGCTGGACACAACCATGACAATTTTATGAAAAATCAGTTCCATTTGGGGGTATAATATTTGCAAACCCCATGCTATCCGGGAGCGCTGCTGAGCACTATCATGTCCCACGCTTGCATTATGGACACGCGTGTGTGGATCATCTGGAACATTTGCCCTGTTTGGATTTTACCACTTCCTAGCTGGCGTGACCGTGGGCAGGTTACTCAAAAATAGTACCGAACTCATGAGAAATATTTGTGAGGTACACAGTGCATGGCTCAGAGTCAGTTCTCAACATGCACTGTAATAATTTTTCTACAACATGATAATAATAATAATACCTTCCTCATACACAGGGTGCTTGTAAGTAGTAAGTGAGATTTTATGTCTGTTTTGGAAACTACAGGCAGCTGAGGAATCTGATTTGACCAGCTGCTGTCCCAATCCCACCAGCCCCAGGGAAGTGCTTCTTTCTCTACACACAGGGAAGGTCCTTCCGCAGGGGCTTGTCTCAGTGTGGCTCATCTTGCTATAGACCTTGTGGTTCAAAGCCCTCATCCCAGCATTTTAGGGTAAGTGGAACATGCCGTCACCTCTTCTCTGGGGATAGTTTTCTTTTTTGCTTAGGGACTTGAGCTAAGGCTTATGTTCAGAAAATCTGAGTATTTGTGTATACACCTGTGTATAAACATAACTTAAATTTAATTTTATATGCAGTTATAAATATAGGTATTTATATCATAAACCTTTACAGAAAGAAAACATAATCCTCAATACGAAATCCACTCATCTGAATATCAGGTCCCAGGAGTTCCATGCAATTTTCAAGGTCTCAGCATTATTTTGTAGAACTATGGGCAGAATAATGAAGCTGTACTTTGCTATTTTTTTGCTTGCTTTTAGAGAATATTTATGGAGTGATTCTTATGTACTTTACCAGCTGATTCACTTTCTCTCTTTCTGAACCTATGATATCCATGTGAAATAGGTATTATTATCCTGATTTTACAGATGAGGAAACTGAGGCACAGAAAGATTAAATAACTTGCTCGAGGGTCTTGTAGCTTGTAGCACCTTGTCTCAGACCAAGATTTGTCTTGTTTCAAAGACTCATTTTCTTGACTACTACTACTTCCTCCTGTTATTAATCAGTCTTTCCCAGAAAATGCTGCAAAGCAAAGAGTTCAGAAAAATCCTTTGCAAATAAAATGAAAATAGTATGTGCTGTGAAAAGATGGGGATATTAGATGTCTGCACACAGCAAGTGAGAGCTATGGCTGGGAGTGACTGAGCATGAGAGGATGTCAGAAGTGTCTGAAAAAAAGCAGAGTTTGGAAGAATCAGATTTCGCAGTCTTTAGCAGCGCCTTCACAAAAAACCCGCATCAACCACGTAGTCTCCAATGGCAAGGGGCAGCAGTAAGTTCTGAGTAACATTACCTGAAACATGAACTCCTCTTGAAAATAATGGACCTGGTGGGTTCCTGGGGAAGGTGTCTTTTTACAGAGTGGGAAGGACACTTTGAAAATATAGGACTGTGATATACACATAACAGAATTCAACTCGTACCCCCTAAAACTACTAAAATAAGAAAAAAGAGTAGGATTGCTCACATTGCATTGAAACACACACACACACAATTGAGGGGTGGGAGCTGGGAAATGAATAAAGAAATACAATTTTATGTGTCTTTACAACATCAGAATAAGGTTCATCAGGCTTTCTTAGAAATCACCTCCAAGGGATCCATCCTTTGGAAACAAGCTTATCAATATGTTGGACACAGCCTGCAAACAAAAGGTTCTTCCATACCCCAGCATCCACTGAGCAGATGCTGCCTCCTTCTCTACATCAACCCAGCTTTCTAGGATGTGCCTCATGTGATGGTTTTCTCTTTCCCAATTTTGAAAATCCCTTACTCTTGAGTGAATCCTTATAAGTTTTAGAAGCATTATTCATACCCAGTGGCACATGAGGGCACAGACAATCTGGTCATTGAAACACCTTACTCAAAGCCTCCAAACCTCCCAGCCAAGAAGCAAAGCTGGACAGATCGCACATGCTGAACTCAGGAATCACTGTCCTAAAGTGCTGTTTTTCCAAGGCTGTCACGCTCGTGAGTGCTGGGGACGTCAGCACCTTCTCAGCCACCCTCAACACACTTTGAATCTCAACATCCTGCCTAGTACAATGCAGCCACATCCCTTGAAGCCAACTGATCTTCTTCCTATGTTTTGCAAGCCACCTTTTCCCTAATCGTAAGAAACTACCACTTTCCTTTGCTTCGTGAACAATTTTGGCTCCTAAAGGAATATTCTACACATTTGTAGAATTTCTGAAAATTCAACACTGATAGCTGTTTGGTTTCAGAAGTTCACACACACTAACACTAACTGCTGGTTTAATCTCCAAGTGGAGATTGATCCACTTATGCTGCGCCAACTGCATCTTAGAAGAAGTAGGTACCAGGGAAATTCTAGGTTTAATGTCAAGCCTACCTCAAGGCTAGTGATTTTGTTATCTTCTTTCTTCAGATGGGAAAAGACAACCTCAGGGAATCACATTGTTCTGACTCTTCTATTCTGCCTTACAGTGCCTTGGCCACCTGTACTAGTCCCTCAGCCACAAGCTCAATGCAGGAATTAGCAGAGGGAATATTGTTAGGTAGGAATGTGGAAGCTGGGTGGCCAATGCAATAAAGTTCCTGTGGGAGTCATTAAAAATGTCACCAAATATTCTCTGTCTCTCTCTCTCATTTCCTCTCTGCCCCATCTCACACATACATGCAGAGGCACCAGTGCTCATCATTCAGGACATATCGTTTCCTTGAGAGGAAGCACACGAGAGAGTGCATTTCCCCCTTTGGCTCAGGAAGAAAGTGTTGTGTTAAACCACACCTATGACCAAAGTCACTTGGCCTGCAATCAGCCAGGAAATGAAACAAATAAAAGTCGGCAATGGAAAAATCAAAGCTCTGTGGCTGCTGTCAGAGCAGCTCTCAGCAAGGGGACTGTGAAGACTCATATGTGCAATTTCTGTTTAAAGCAACATGTACGTGGCCCCTATGTGATTATTTAAATCTACATCTCTGGGATCCATAGCTCACTCAGAATCTAGGGACAGCTCTTGATATTCATCAACTTAATGACTTCATAATTATTTTGTTATTTTTTTCATGGGTACTCAGAGATGTTTATCATTAAAACATATGATTGAAGGAGTACATATATGAATGGGTAGTTTGAAATCCATGTGTGTGCCCAGAGTCAGTTGACTTTTCTACGGTTCTTAGCAGCAGAGCTTAATAAGTGATCAAAAGGTACATCATTTCACAATGTGTACATACATTAAAACATCACATTGTACGGTACACTGTAAATATATGCAATTTTTATTTGTCAATTATATCTCAGTAAAGCTGGCAAAAAACTGATTTAAATAGGAAGAATGCAGTCCAACTCATGATTTTATGTCACCCAGATATATGTTTGTGTGATCAGATGCAATCGTGTTTCCCTCCTTGAGTTACTGAACCAGGTAATGTTGTGTGACACGGTTTCAGGCAGCCATCAGGGACAACGGTGTGGCAGGGCTTCCCTGGTTCTTGCCCCCTTGGGATTATCCTTCTGAGATACAATGATTCAGACCCCATAGATCTTTGGTGCCATCTGAGTCTGATACAGAGATAAAAACCTGGTTTCAGTGAGTTACGAGAGATTGGAAGGAAAGGAAAGGGCACACTTGCATGAAATGGGCTATTAAGTGGTTTGTGGTATATATTTTTTATAGGCAATTTCATAAAGAAAAGCCCAGGGACTCTTCAGAGCGATTTGGGCAAAGGTAGCAGGACCTTATGAATAATCACTTGACAAGTTTGAATCATTCTCAGAATTTGTACCCTTGGGGAAGTAAGTTAGTATTGTGAAAGGCTAGAATTGGTTGATCAGGTGACAGGAAATGGCAAACATTTGCACCAGTTAGTTAATGAATGCTTACGGGGCCAGGCCAGATCCAATGAGGGACATAAGTGAAGTTTGTCTTCAATGCTCACTGTCCTTTGGCTAACTCCCCTTGGGCTCTCTGTTGTAACCCACGGGACCTGTCTTCTTAGTGTGATCTCTTACAGATACTCTCAAAGCCAGTGTTTATCTTTAACCTGCTATCTTCTTTTGATATGAAACTCTCCTGTGCTGTATCTCTCATCAGCTTTAGGGTGACTCTTTAAGCTTTATAAATAACAAGCAAACCTATTGTCATATTCTAATGACAAAGCCAGATATTTTAGGATGATAGACATTTTGAATTCAACATACATTTCCATGTTTTCTATTTCACCAGTTTTTTCCTAATAACTAGGAGTATGAACCATGAAGGGAAGAGAATAACAGGCAATGGGGAACAGAATGCATATTAGGCAGAGCAATAAAGATGATATTAATAATGGCATTTGTCTTTCACAGAACACTTGTTATCTGCCAGATATCATATGTTTCACATATACCATCTCATTTGGACCTCCACAATAGGTCCATGACATGGATATTATAATAAGTACTTTTGTATAGGTGAATATGACCTTTGGAGAGATGAGATAACTTGCTCAAGCTGTGTGTGGCAGAGATAAGATCTGGATGTAGGTCTGTATGACTGAAGTTGGAGCTTTTATCTACCATGCTTAATGGCTTTCCCACACAATAACACTAGCCTATACTGTCTTTAC
>NW_012145190.1:1262241-1264278 GCF_000956105.1 Propithecus coquereli
ATGGGGAACAGAATGCATATTAGGCAGAGCAATAAAGATGATATTAATAATGGCATTTGTCTTTCACAGAACACTTGTTATCTGCCAGATATCATATGTTTCACATATACCATCTCATTTGGACCTCCACAATAGGTCCATGACATGGATATTATAATAAGTACTTTTGTATAGGTGAATATGACCTTTGGAGAGATGAGATAACTTGCTCAAGCTGTGTGTGGCAGAGATAAGATCTGGATGTAGGTCTGTATGACTGAAGTTGGAGTTTTTATCTACCATGCTTAATGGCTTTCCCACACAATAACACTAGCCTATACTGTCTTTACATGAACACCAGAAGTTTGAAAAATAGGGCGGTTAGAGTTTTATTTTTTTTAACATTTCCTCTCTCCCTTTGCACTGGGAAGAAATGTGAATTCTCAATGGCCAAGCCAACATTGGTCCTCATAAGGCTGTAACTGGAAAATCAGTCCTTGGGTCGTAGGAACGATTGCCCCATGTGTGGGGTCCCTGAGGCTCTGCCTTTGTCTAAACTCATCATGAGAACGTGAATCGGGCATGTGTATGTAGTTCTATATTAAGGTAAATAGCTTTAGGCCACTATGAAAAATCTTCCCAAGCTTCTTCATTCCTGATTGGAATTCAGGAAGACAACTATTTTGTACCTACGAGGTTCTCAGTAGCTCGCGAGCCCACAGGGAGTTTAACTAAGCAGGCGAATTTCTCAATCTGTGATAGGCCATACCTATCCATATAGGTATACTCCAGAGGCACAGATCATGAGATCCTTCTAGAGCAGGACTACAGTTTGGTACAGACAGGTTCAACAATGTAAGTTACATTCTTGTGGTGGAAGAACAAGGGTGGAGGACCTGAAGATGCCTCTGTATTTAATTTGATATAAGACCTTGAACTAATCACTTTACCTCCCTGGACTTAAACATCTCCTTATCTTCTGAAAAAAGAGTTGGACTTCATCAGCCTCTCTACCTGCCTTATAGTTAAGCTGATGGACATATTGTGATCTTGGTCTTTGAGGGGAAAAATACCAGTCAGCTCAATCCTATGACATGAGTTACTTCAGGCTGACTGGAAGCTTGGGTTATCAGTTACAACTAAATAAACAGGAAAATAAATTGTTACATAGTAAGTGTAGTTGGTTTACTGACAATGTATTTAAGTATATAAATATAATTCTCTGGAAAAATAATGAAAGATGTTCTTGGTGATGAAGAGTTGGGGATTCTTTCTCTATTTCCTGTCAGAAGACATGAGTCTTCTCTTCAGTCTCCGCATGGCTGACTTCATCTCCTGATTCCTCAGAGTGTAGATCAAGGGGTTCAGCAGAGGGGAGATGACGGTGAAAGTGACAGAGATGCTCTTATCTGTGGGGAGGGCAGTGAAGGGCCGGGTGTAGACATAGATGCAGGGCACGAAATGCAGGGTCACCACAGTGATGTGGGAGGTGCAGGTGGAGATGGCTTTCCTCCTGCCCTCCCCACTGTGAGACCTCAGCATCGTCAAGATGACTGTGTAGGACACAAGCAGGAAGATAAACCACAGTGTGGTGACCAGCCCATTGTTGGAAATCATCAGGAGCTCAAGAGTAAAAGTGTCCCTGCAGGCAAGTTTGAGGACCTGGGGGACATCACAGTAGAAAGTGTCAAGAACATTAGGTCCACAGAAGGGGAGTGGGAGTAACAGGGAAATCTGTATGATGGAGTGGACAAAGCCCCCCACCCAGGAGGCCACGATGAGGGTTGTGCATCTCCCCCTACTCATGATGGTCACATAGTGCAGAGGCTTGGAGATGGCCACATAGCGATCAAACGCCATGACGGAGAGAGAAAAAATGTCTGCCCCACCAAGGAGGTGGAAGAAAAATATCTGTGTCATGCAGCTTGTATAAGATATGGTCTTTTTCTGTGACAGAAGGTCCACCAAGACCTTTGGAGCAGTGATAGAGGAGAAGCAGATGTCAAGGATGGCTAGATTGCGGAGCAAGAAGTACATGGGGGTGTGAAGACGAGATTC
>NW_012145190.1:1266338-1270459 GCF_000956105.1 Propithecus coquereli
ACTTTTGTGAGGATTAAATGAATTAATCTATATAAAGCATAGATTTATATAGAGCAATCGCCTAATCTATAACAAGTGCATCTATATATGTGCTACCTTAAGGAAAAACTCCAGAGTAATAACTCTCACAGACACACAGCTTCTTCAATATACTGACAATCTTTTAGAGGAGCTGTATGTTTCACACATGTGTATCCTCAAACAACTTCATCAGAACATACTGTTTTCAAGGAAATAGGAGGCATTTTTCTCCCAGTGGCTCCGAGAGTGGTGGCAGTGTACAACGGCGAGAAGAGCACTGGCTTGGTTTGGCTTCTCGTCTGACGTCTACTTTGCAGACCAGAGAAGTTCAGTGCAGTGGGTCAAGAGCCATCTGGGCTCGAGTCCTGTCTTTGCCACTGTGTGATTTGGGCAAGCACGTGACCTCATGAAGTCTCCACTTCTTAATCTGTGGAATGGGAATAATATTATAATAACACCCACCTCACAGGGAAGTTATGAGGACTGGGTGAATTAACATATGTAAAGTTCTCAGCACACAGGCTGGTTACCTGTTATGATTAGAACTATGCTGGGTAACCCTAACAGCGGAGGCTGGCCAGTAAAAGGCGTGCACTGATCTAAATGGTGGCTGAGCTCTTGATCCTGAAGCTTACAGAAGGAGGAAGTGATCACCAGAAAACACCAACTCAGAGCAGTTACTAGAGGTGTTGAGGAAAACCACATCAGTTATAAGAGTCTTCCATGGGGACCCCATGTAAACAGCTCACTAGGGTCACAGAAGGGTAGGAGATAGTGCCTCAGACCCCAGGCCAGGGCTGTTTGTCAGAAGAGAATAGGCCCCACATTCACAGACTGCCTTTGGTTACTAAAACACAGCGTCCTCCAGCTTCTGCTCCATCCTTTTGCTATTTTTAATCCATCTGATTGTTTAGCAAATATTGATGGAGCATAGGAAGAGTTCTAGGTTATGCGAGAAGGAGGAATAGAATCCAAACACAGTGGAAAAGGACTGAAATACAGTAGTTATATGGGAGTGGAGGTGACCACCTGGGGCTAGATGGAAGTGTGAGAAAAGGCTGATTTCTCATGAAAAGGCTCAGAGAAGCTGAATGGAGGAGGTGGCATTTATGTTTGGGGCACATGGAGACAGGGAGAAAGGCCACTCTGGCTTTAAAGGACCATTTAGATATATGAAAATTGCTTATAAATGGAAAGTTTGGCTGGAAAGAAAGGATGAAAACATGAAGGCATGGAAAGACATAGGAAAGAACCTCATTGCCATCTTAGGGGCTCAGAAAAGGATACGTCCAAGTGAACACCTCAGAAGCAGAAGTTTCTTTCTGACCTTTTCCTCCACTCCTGTCTCTGGCCCCTCAGTCTCCCTGAGGCTAGCCATAGAAATTAGAATCCCTCTTCTTCAAGATGGGTCATAGAAACCAGAACCCCATTTCCCCACAGTCAGCTGCAAAATCTAAAAATATTACTCTAGCCTTCCCCTACCTTTCTGTGTAAGACCTGCCCATAAAGAAATTATCTGACCTACCTTGTTTGATTGTAGTTCATAAGACCCCCCCATTCCAGAGAGTGTCCTGTCCCACACCCAGGAGAAAGGAATGTTTCACAGAGAGGCCAAGAAGAATCTGGACAGACTGGCCTTGCTGGGTTTGTCCCCTCAGTCCATTAGCATTAGATCGTACACTTTTTGTCCAATCATATTTCTGCATGGCTGTCCATACTTTGTTGCCCCTAAGCATAAAATGGATAGTCTCCCCTATTTCTTTGGGTCTTCATTCTGAAGGCTCCTATGTCACATAAAACTATGATCAAGTAAGTTTTTATGCCTTTTCTCCTATTAATCTGTCTTTTGGTCAGTTGATTTTCAGTGAACCTTCAGAGGGTGAAGGCCTCCGGCTATACACTTTATGTTTTTTGGTAAATCTGAAGAAGGGTATGTAGGTGTTTATCAGACTCTTTTTCAACTTTTCTGAGAGTTTGAACTATTTCATTTTTCTCTCTAGGTTTAAATGTCAGGTAAGAACAACCTCCGTCAATTTCGGTTTATGGAGATCCATCTGGAGGAAAGAAGCCAGAGAAAATCTCTTCTCTGTATAATTCAAGAGGTCCCAGAAAACAAAAGCTGCCTTTCCCCCAATTCTAAACTGACCCCATCTCTATGTCTCTCATTGCACAATGTCCTTTTTGTTAACATTTCTGACCCGTGCTGTCTGTTACTGAAGGTTCTTCCTGGAATGCAGTATTTTGTATTCATATTGCGTTACTTGCAGTCAATGTGTGCTTGTGAATCTTAATGATTACATATAGGTCTTGGTTTTTCTCATTCTTATTTTCTCACTCTGTGCGTAGACATGCAAACACTCCAGGCACACACACTCATGTCCAGTTTTATCTCTTACCTAAAGTCTCCAGTCTTCTTTCCAGAGCTTCAACGTCTTAAATAATGTTCACATGAACGTTGAGAATCATTCTGCTTCAGAAAATTCTCTTAAACACCCCTCTGAAGGCCAGTGATTTCTGTGGCTTCTCTTCTATCTTGATGTGGAAAGGACTTGGGGAAAAGTATTTTCTTGGCCCTTCCAGGCTGAGTCACGGCGCCCCACCACATTTATCAATTCCTTAATCCCAGAACTAATGTGAGAATTGTCAGAGGGATTATAGTTGGATGTGCCTGTGGAAAAATTCTGCTGATGGTGAGGTTGTTTCAGAGGGACTAATTAAGAAGTCACTCAAGCACATACGCTTAGGAGTACACATTGTTTTAGGGTATAAATTTTTCTAGAGGCAACTGAAAGAGTGAATCCCCTCATCCTCTGCCTGCCATAGGAAGAAAGGTTGTGTTGAAATGTCAAATTACATTTCTTAGAAAGCCCAAATAACACTATTCTCAGTGATCAGAGGGCATCTTGCCTGTAAGCACATGTGGTGCAAATAGACACGCAGCTGACCCAATGCCCCGTCTTTCCATCCCATTCTATTTCCAAGTCTAACAACGTATACAAAGAGAACTGGAAATTTCAGGGGCTTGAAAGTTTGGGGGAAGGCCCATCTCCTGTCCCTCTCTCAACAGTTTATGCACAAGGAATCCTCCAGTTTGGGAAGAGGTTGAAGCAGGTGTAGGACAGAGCAGCATGGTTGGCTGTCTGCACCAAGAAAAGGAAATATTAGGGTGTAAACTTGTACGTGGGATGAGAAAGATTTCTCACACAAAGATTAGGATATACAGAAGTAAAAAGTTTACTTCTCAAAGGTGGGAAGGACACAACATGAAAGAAAGAAAGAAGTGTTGGCACTGAACAGAAGAAACTCAGGATTTTTATGGGGACAAAGAGAAGCGAGAAAAAAATAGTTATGGCTGCCAGCAGATAACAGAAGTGGTTGTGAAACAGCAAAGTTCGGTTTTCCATTTTTTTTCCTTTTCTCTGTGAGGCTGGCTTTATCAGAGTCCTGGGAATCTTGTTCTGGCAGAGATCTGGGAGGGAGTTCGCACCCCTGCTGTCTGCTTAGGGCTCTTCAAAGCTGTTAAAACGAACTTTTAGGGATAAGGAATTAGACTTAAAGACGATGAGTTGGGCCCCAGGTGTTTAACCAAACAAATAAAGGGGGTAGCTGTGCTGTGAGTTTATTCTTCTTACTTTCTGTTTGATAGTTCATCTTTCTCGTTAGCTAGTTTATTAACAAGGCCATCCTTTTAAGAAAGTTCAGTGAAACAAGATACCCAGATGGCCACATGGTGAGAAACATGATTCCACTCAATAGCTTGCTATATTGGTTGACCATCTTTAAGATCTACAGTTTTAAGGCCTTTAAAATGAAATATTGACCATAATTGTTCCCATTCTCTACCTAAGATGCTTCGACAATAGAGGGCTGACTGCTGGCCTTCTCCCTCCTTTTGGCCCCAGGCAGCTTCCATGTGGCATGGTTCTGCTTCCTTCTGTGGGTCAAAATCTTCCTGAACCTATCTTCACTGAGAGTCCAGACCCAACTGCT
Source organism: Propithecus coquereli (assembly GCF_000956105.1). Lineage (NCBI taxonomy): Eukaryota > Metazoa > Chordata > Mammalia > Primates > Indriidae > Propithecus > Propithecus coquereli. The sequence continues at coordinate 1,270,350 of NW_012145190.1, forward strand.
TCTCTCCAGCCACAACCAGAATTAAATGTAGCATGTCTAGCTCTGTCACTGGTAAAGATTACCAAACAGAATACTTAATTTGGCAGCACTAGTTTTGAATGGCTGCTTGG
>NW_012145190.1:1279370-1280519 GCF_000956105.1 Propithecus coquereli
ATAAGTAAATAGAATAAAATTGCTGCTCAAACATTTTTAAAGGTGGTGAGAGGAGGGAAGTATCAGTCTGCTCCTGTCAGAAGACACCAGTCTTCTTGTCAGTCTATGCATGGCTGATTTCATCTCCTGATTCCTCAGGGTGTAAATCAAGGGGTTCAGTAGAGGGGAGATGACAGTGAAGGTGACAGAAATGGCCTTATCTGTGGGGAGGGCAGCAAAGGGCCGGGCATAGACATAGATGCAGGGCACAAAATGCAGGGTCACCACAGTGATGTGGGAGGTGCAGGTGGAGATGGCTTTCCTCCTGCCCTCACCTGCCTGGGACCTTAGTAATAACAATATTACCATATAGGACACCAGGAGCAAAAAAAACCATAGTGTGGTGAGCAGTCCATTGTTGGAAATCATCAACTGTTCAAGTATGAAAATGTCTGTACTGGCAAGTTTGAGGACCTGAGGGACATCACAGTAGAAAGTGTCAAGAACATTGGGTCCACAGAAGGGGAGTGGGAGCAACAGGGAAATCTGCACCGTGGAGTGGACAAAGCCCCCCATCCAAGCAGCCACTATTAACCCAATGCAACGGCCTCTGTTCATGATGGTCACATAGTGCAGTGGCTTAGAAATGGCCACGTATCGATCGAATGCCATCACTGATAGAGAAAAGACATCCACCCCTCCAATAAGGTGGAAGAAGAACATCTGAGTGAAGCAGCCATGGAAGGAGATGGTCTTTCTCTCAGACAGAAGGTCTACCAGAACCTTGGGAGCTGTGATGGAGGAAAAGCAGATATCGGCAATAGATAAATTACGGAGCAAAAAATACATGGGGGTGTGAAGGCGAGATTCACAGGTCACAGTGACCATGATGAGGAGGTTTCCCAGCAGAGTTGTCACATACACCAAAAGCAGGAAAAGAAATAAAGCCAAGCTCATTCCTTGATTCTGGGATAGGCCAAGGAAAATAAATTCTTTTACCCTGGTGCAGTTTTCCATCTCCATGGAGTCAGCCTCTTCTTGCTCTTTTATTTCAAGCTTTTATTTCATAGCACTGGGCTATTTATTTTGTTGTCCCCCTAAGCACCTAGAATGCAATTCAGAAGCTTTCCCACATGGCTTTAGTGTTTGCAATTTGTTGAGTTGTCCACA
>NW_012145190.1:1280569-1282722 GCF_000956105.1 Propithecus coquereli
AAAGTAAAAAGCTTTGCAATGGTCTGCCAGGTTGTGATGACCTGGTCCCAGTACTCCTTCATCTCTCTGGCCTCAGCACAGGTAGGCCGACTCTCTTCCTCCCTCCTTCCCATCTAGTCACAAAGGCCTGCTTGATGTTTCTTGGGCCCTCTGGGCACATCCTCACCTCAGGGCCTTTGCATGTCTGAATTGTGAACTGAGATCTTGTTTTGTATCACTAGGCAAACATTTTTCTAGCTTCAACAATTTTAAGATCTAGGCTCTACTTTCAGAAATGGGGAAAAATCCTCCCAGCAGGTAAAAATAGTGTATTAAATAAACAGTAACCAAGTTGATATATCCAATAATGTTTTTCACTTTATTCCAGCCTTTTTGAATATATATACATAGACTGAAGAAATCTTATAAGTTTCAGGGAAGCCGCATGTGACCTTCTAGTCTCGTACCAACTCCCGGGGCGGCCGCTCGCCCCCTGTGGGGGCCGTGTCTCAGGTGTCTCCTCGGGTTTCGGGGTGCCGCTCTCCGCCTCGCCAGGCAATAGGTGCCAGGTGTCTGTGCGGTGCGACAGATGAGGACCAGCAGCCATCGGAGGGGTGAGACACTGGGGGGTGCACCACTGTTAACGCCCCCAGGGAGCATCCCCCGCAAATCCAGCAGCTGGTCCAGGACATCGCTAGCCTCATGCTCCTGGAGATCTCAGCCCTCAACCAAATCATGAAGAAAACGGTGAAGATTCAGAATGTGGGACTCACGTCGATGGGTGGTGTGGTGCCTGGTGCTGTCCCCGTCGCTGCAGCCCCGGAGGTAGCAGGAGAAGATATCCCCAAACAAAAGGAATGGACACACTTCACCGTGCGCAGTGGTTCTGGAGTAGCCTCCAGCTTCCACGACTTGTGTTCAGGGTCCCTGGGACCCTAGCGGGGCCCCGCCCACCCATGCCACCCGCTCCACCCCAAGCACCAGGGAATGGGGGAGTGAGCTGCTGGCGCCATGTGGCCAGGTCAGCCCGGGCGTGGCGGATGGACCTACTGTGACGGGAGTGGGGGCAGCTGCTGGCTGTGCAAGACACTGGGAGAATGAAGCGAGGACACCCGAGGAACATCCTCCTCTGGTGGACGCTGAGAAAAATACAGTGTACAGCTTGCAAAAAAAAAAGAAAAAAAGAAATCTTGTAGGTTTCAATTATTTTTAGGGAGTCATATCTTCAGAATGTAAAAACGTATTAATTATTTTCTTAACAATATCCTCCAATGATTTGAAGAGCAGAAATGAGTGAGAGGCAATATTCATTCATTGTTTTAATTCAACAACGTTTTAGTAGTGTTTATTATATTCCAGTTGTGCCAGGTGCTGGGAATATGAAAGAGGACAGGAAATTTGAAACTGCGTCCCGAGCGCTGTGCTAGAGCTAAGCACAGGCTGCTGAGGGAATACACCGAAGGGGGTGGCCAGTGGACCTGAGGTGCAGAGAAAGTTCAGGCCAGGACTTTGCTCAAGGTCACAGAGTCATAATTGGTGAAATCCATATTTTAACTCAAGCTGTGCTAACTCCAAGGCACCTATTCTCAAGCACTGGAGGGTGAGCTTTAGATTAAAAAATCTTCAGGTGATAGTTATTTAATTTCTTTACATTACAGAATTGGAGAAGAAATTTAATTTGGATGTGTTTACTTCATTAGGATATGTTTACTACATGAAAGATCTTGTGGAATCTCAGTACGCAATCTCCATTATGTTTCTTTTTTTTTGAGACAGAGGCTCACTGTGTTGCCTGGGCTAGAGTGCCGTGGCATCATCCTAGCTCACAGCAACCTCAAACTCCTGGGCTCAAGCGATCCTTCTGCCTCAGACTTCCGAGTAGCTGGGACTATAGGCATGCGCCACCATGCTCGGCTAATTTTTTTTTCTATGTATTTTTAGTTGTCCGATTAATTTCTTTCTATTTTTTAGTAGAGACAGGATCTCGCTCTTGTTCAGGCTGATTTCAAACTCCTGAGCTCAAGCAATCCTCCTGCCTCGGCCTCCCAGAGAGCTGAGATTACAGGCTTGAGCCACCGCGCCTGGCCTCTGTTATGTTTCTAATATGTGTCTCAGCTCCCTTTCTGGTAACAGTACAGGAATGTAGAGGCAATGTCTGAGTGTGTTTTGATTCC
>NW_012145190.1:1285067-1286908 GCF_000956105.1 Propithecus coquereli
CCAAATTGGAGAGGAAGAAGTCAAATTATCTCTGTTTGCAGATGATATGACTGTATATCTAGAGAAACCTAGTGACTTCACAAAAACTATTAGAACTGATAAACAAATTCAGTAAAGTTTCAGGATACAAAAAATCAGTAGCATTTCTGTATACCAACAGTAAACAATCTAACAGAGAAACCAAGAAAGTAATCCCATTTACAATAGCTACAAATAAAATAAAATACCCAGGAATAAACTTAAGCAAAGACATGAAAGATCTCTACAATAAGAACTATAAAACATTGCTGAAAGAAATCAAAGAGGACACACAAAAAAAGGAAAGATATTCCATGCTCATGGATGGAAAGAATCAATACTGTTAAAATGTCCATACTACCAAAAGCAATTATAGATTCAATGTAATCCCCATCAGAGTACCAATGCCACCTTCACAGAAATAAAATAAATAATACTAAAATTTATCTGGAACCACAAAAGACCCGGAATAGCCAAAGCCATCATGGGCAAAAAGAACAAAACTGGAGAAATCACCTTACATGACTTCAAATTATACTACAGAGCTATAGTAATCCAAACAGCATTGTCCTGGCATAAAAACAGACATATAGACGAATGGAACAGAATAGAGAACCCCGAAATAAATCCACACATCTATAGTGAACTTATCATCAACAAAGTTGTCAAGAATGTACAGTGGGGGAAAGCACAGTATCTTCAGTAAATGGTACTGGGAAAACTGTATATCCCTATGCAGAAGAATGAAGCTAAACCCTTGTCTCCTGCCATATACAAAAATCAAATCAAAATGGATTAAAGACTTAAATCTGAGACCTGAAACTATGAAACTACTAAAAGAAAACATTGAGGAGACACTTCAGGACATTGATACGAACAAGGACTTCTTGAGTAATACTCACAAAGCACAGGCAACAAAAGCAAAATTGGAAATTTGGGATCAGATCAAGCTAAAAAGCTTCTGCAACAGCAAAGGAAACAATCAACAAAATGAAGAGTGAAGAGACAACCCACAGAATGGGAGAAAATATTTGCAAACTGCCCATCTGACAAGGGATTAATAACTAGAATATATAAGGAACTTCAACAACTCAATAGGAAAAACTCAAATAATCTGATTTAAAAATGGGCAAAGGATCTGAATAGACATTTCTCAAAAGAACACATACAAATGGTCAACAGGTATATGAAAAAATACTCAACATCATTAGTCATCAGAGAAATGCAAATCAAAATTATAATGAAATATCATCTTGTTCCTGTTAAAATGGCTACTATCAAAAAGACAGGCCATAACAGATGCCAGCAAGGATGTGGAGAAAGGGGAATTCTCATACAGTATTGGTGGGAATGTAAATTAGTGCAACCGCTGGAGAACAGTATGGAAGCTCCTCAAAAAACTAAAAATGGGACTACATATAACCCAGAAATCCACTCTTGGTTATTTATCCAAGGGAGGGGCATTCAATATATAGAAAAAATATCTGCACTCCCATGTTTATTGCAGCGCTATTCATAATAGCCATGGATATCCATCAACGAATAAATAAAGAATTTGTGAAACATATACATAACAGAATATCATATAGCCACAAAAAAAGAATGAAATCCTTCCATTTGCAACAACATGGATGGAACTGGAAAACATTATGTTAAGTGAAATAAGCCAAGCACAGAAAGACAAATCTTGTATATTCTTACTCACATGTGGGAGCTAAATATTAAGAACAATTGATCTCAGGGAGACAGAGAGTAGAATGATGGTTACCAGAGACTCAGAAGGGTAGTAGGGAGGTGGGGATAAAGTGGGGATGGTTAATGGG
>NW_012145190.1:1287839-1290762 GCF_000956105.1 Propithecus coquereli
CACTCCAAGACTTAAAGTGTCTTGCGAGTGATTCTCTTATGTATTCCTATGAAGAAGGGTTTTTTATTTCTTCCCTGCAGACGAAGAAATGATGTTCAGAAAGGTGAGCTCATTTTCCCAAGCTCACAATAGCAGTAAGTGGTGGAACTGAAATTCAGATGTGATTCTGTTTAGTTCCAAAGTCTACATTCCATCTGCAGCAATGTATACAATCATTGTTCAAGAATGCAATTGACTGGAGTTATTTCTTTGCAGAAATTTTAAGGTAAAGGTGGCAGAAAACATGTCCCAGATGAGATATTTATATAAAAAATAATAAAATTCCAAGATAATTTTTGGGGTCAGCATAGGTTCTACCCAATCTCCCGCCCCTTCTGTATCACCCTTAATAAGATTGTAGATCAGAAATTGATGTCATTAAAATGGAACATGACTCCCTAAAGTCAGATTTGATTACATTCCTCACACTCCATTTATTAGGGCAAGTGAGAAGGCATTTATTTAGTCAATGAGTCCTTAGGTCCACACAAATTTTGTGCTTCTTATAGTGTGATTGGAACTCTGCTAGTACTAGCAATATACACATGTGCACAGCAGAGTTCTTATTGTGGAATAGTTTTCAGTCTGATGAGAAATACAAATATGTAGGTGTCTAAACATGCATGGGATACAATGTTGGTACAGACATAGTGCTGAGGGAGCACAGCAGAGCTCTATCTGGGGATAGTGTGCGAGGGTTTCCCAGAAGAGGTGAAGCTTTCACTTGGTCTTGATGAATTTCCAAGAAACAGAAGTAGGGATATATCATGCAAAGGAAACAGCCCATGTAAGGTCAGTCAGTGGTGAAAATGACATGCTTGTACAGAGAACACTGCAAAATGCAGTGTGGTTGGCACAGAGTGAGGTGTGTGGAATGGAAGGAGATTTTTATTTGTAACAGAACATTTCTTACCTCACTAATAAAAGATTAATTATTACACTCAATGGTTCTTAGATATTTGGTCGGTGAATGATGGACCTAAGCCTACTGACCTTCTCATTCTTGTATTCAACATTGTAAAACCTAAAGTTTTCTGCCACGGTGGGCGGGGGCAGTGTCTTTTGACTCTTTTACTGTCCACTCTGATCCATGATCTTACAGTATTACATGCTGGGGGTGTTCTGGAAAGTGATGATGGAAGCTTGTGGCTCTTGCTTGAGGGTGAGGGTGATAAAAAGACAGTGACCCTCTTCTGAGAGGCGGCCCATGCTGTGTCACACACACTTTTCTCTCCTCTTTCCTTCTTTGCATCGAAGCTAAGAGGGTGGTGGGGTTGCATAGCAGTGAGACATTGGCATCATTACAATAATGCCTATTTTTATCAGCTGTTATTGGTCATTTGAAGGAAAATTTGTAATTACTGTTACTTGCTCCGCCTTATACAAAATCAGTGAACATTTATTGTAATCTTCAAATGTATATGAATAAATTGGGCCACATTACTGAGGTGTTTACAGACCAACATAACTGGATGATTTGTGCAAAGTAATGAACATGATGCTTGATAAAAAATGATACGTGTTGTGAGGGAAGTAGAGATAGATTTGGGTGACAGAGCATATATGATCATTTCTGGCAGTAACAAAAACAATTTTAAGTCCTTTGTATGTGTGGCGTGATATAAAAGTTTACTTGATTCTTACCACCACCCATTAGGTAAATCTGTACTAGCGATAATCTTGTTTTTACATGGACTATAGCACGAATCTATGTTGGGTGCAAGGAAGGATTATGAAATAAAAGGGGTGGAAACAGGATGGAAGATACAGTGTTTTATTTTTCCACCTAAATTCAATCCATATAGGTTGAAATTTTGTATTGCAAGAACATTAGACAAAGTCTGTCTGAGTGTAAGCATTTAGCAGAAAGTGGGTCTGGAAACCCTTTTCACCTTGAAGTTAGTCTGATGTGGCCTCACCAATAAGCAACTCAAAGGGTCATATCAGATGCATGATGCCTTCTCTTACACCAAAAGGACCACATTTCCGCATCCCTTTTAACGTAACATCCCTCTTCATGATATTTAACACCTACCTTTGTTGTTTCTGTCAGTGAGATGATCATCTTGGCTCTGAAATATTAAGTATATCTGGAAAATAGTCACAATCAAATTAGCTATACATCATCAATAACAATATCTCATTTTTAATATGCATAACCTGAGCCTTAGCTAGAAGTTTAATGTCTTTACCTAGTTCCTTTGATCCTAAAACTCCAACTAAAAATTGGGTGCTATTAGGTACAGTGTATAACAATTGGTGACGTTAATTCCTGAAAATTTTGTGCCAAGGTAAAGCCCTTTGGAGGACTAAATTTCTTAGTATCTTTGCTCTACTTTCAGGAGAGAAAGGGCAGACTCATGGAATCACATCTTTAAAGTTCTTCCACTATGTTCCTGTCTTATGTCCAAGTCCCTGAGCCTCAGGCTTAATGTAAGAATTGCAAAGAAAATGCTACTGGACAAGGGAGTGAAATCAAGTGGCTGATTTCACTGTTGGTGATGGAGTTTCAATGGGAATTATTAAAATGTTACCAAGACATGTACATGTGTGAGCGCACACACACATACACACACATTTTGGTTCGTGTCCAAATTTTTTAGAGACAAAAAAGGAAATCTATCCCCTTAACCACAGTTCAATCAGAATTGCATAAAACTTGCCAAATGCTGTACCAAAGGGACTTTGAGTCTAATTTGCATAGCTTGAAAGACTCAGAGGACGCTATATACATGTGAGTTTCAAGTAGATTGCCAAAAACTTAGAAGAAATCAGACCTCAAATCATTTGCTACCAGTCTAGTTTCTAATTGCATACAAGATGACTGTAGCTTCCTGATGTTTCTATAAATGTCCACATAAACAGAAACATGACTTAGATGATA
>NW_012145190.1:1299972-1302315 GCF_000956105.1 Propithecus coquereli
TACAGGCATGAGCCACCGCGCCCAGCCTGCACCTAATTTCTGATATGTCTATCTGTCCTTAATTCAGTATGATTTTCCTATAAACCTCCAAGTTCATCTTATCTGCTCAATGTTTCATTCATCCTGGTATTGTCAAAGCCTTACCTAGTCTGGGGCGCATGTTAAGTGCTCAATAAATGCTTTTTAAATTAGTGAATATACATAGCTGATAAATGCACATCATGACTTATAAGCATTGGCCTTGGAGTCTGGGTGAATAAGAAGGATCTTGACACACACAAGCTAAGACACTATTTTGCTCATGTCTTTCACTCGGCCCCAGGGATACCAGGTAGAGATTTGTTTTCTGATCCAAGCCCCAAAAGAGTTCTGTAACCTTGAGAAAGCTTCTTTGCCTTTCTGTGCCTCAGATCCTCAGTTGTGAAATGTGGGGGAACCTACTGTGACGTAGTGTGGGACAATGTTAAGAGCTTTGGAGAAGGGCACACCTGAGCTGGAATTCTGCCTCTTCCTCCCTTGTTACCTGGGGCAACTCCTTTATTTTTCTTCGGTTTCCTCCTTTGCAAACTGGGAAGCATAACAATGACTTCATCAGGTAGCATAAAAAGTAAATACAATAATGTTTGTAAAGTACCTGGCACGCAATAGGCATTCAATTAACTTGGTTCCTTTCCCTTTCTTCTAAAATGGTATCTTCCCTGCCTATCACGGCAGCTTATTTATGCAGACATTTGCAAAATGTAAAATGCTATTCTGTAAAAGAACAGCATCTCCTTGAACCAACTTGCTTATTTTTATTTCAATGAACATGTGTGAATTGACCAAGTGGAACAGAGGCTTCAGTGCCGGGTGAGTGGGTTCGGGGATAAGGTGTCTCTGAATCAAAGGGAAAGGAGACTCAGTGAGCCATGGGCAAGTGTGCATATGGAGCTGCCTTTGAAACCCTCGCAGTTTTTAAGGCAATTTGGGGTTAAAATCATGTTTTTTAAGGAAGCACCAATCTTGTAGAAAGAGGCTTCATGCCCTCCATGGACATGAAGTTTGTCCATGGACAAACTCTAAACTGGAACAAAATCTGCTCTTTTTATGCAACTCAATTTTTCTATCAAATACAAGCTGCCTTTTCTTTTGCTGTGCTGGCCCCATCTCTGTGGCTCCTTCTTATGAAGACATTCCTCATTTCCCAATATTTAACGTCCGTTTCTTTGTTTCCTGTTGCTAAAGCTTTCAACTATTTTTTGCAGTATCTTACACAACTGACACGTTTTTCATGCTCATTATATCCACATATAATTCACACTGTCTCGAACTCTGACTGTTCAGTGTCCTTACCTGAATCCCTCAGCGTCCGACCATGAATGTGCACCATCTGAGACTGGGTAGCTGGGACTCAGCGTATGTGATGGCGGGGAAATACTGTGCCGGAAGGTGAAGTCCTTCTGAAGATTAGTTATACCAGATTTCAGTGTCTTCTCTTTGGAAAGGGCAGACTCAGAGAGTCACATCATCATGGCTCTTCTGCCTGTCCCAAAGTGTCCCTGCTGCATGTGCTGGTCTCTCAGGCCCAAGCCTAATATAAGAATTAGCAAAGGGAATTTTACTGGATATAGAAATAGAATGGGCATTCTTCTGGTAATGCTGGAGTTTCAGTGGGAGTTATTAAACAGTTTCCCAGCAAGCAAGTCCACACACACGCGTGCACACACACACTCACACGCACACAATCATGTCCACATCTCTCTGCTTTCCAAATGCTTGCAAGGCCCCAGAAGACATAAGTCTATCTATTCTGTGCTTCTCTGAGTTTTGGGGAAACATTAGCCTATGGAGACAGCTAATGTTGTATGACCATTGATTCTCAATAAGGATAACAAGCCCAAAGGGAAAACAACTGAATTTTGGGGGAGCAAGAAACTTAGATATTACAATGGTGTATGGTCCTTCAAAGCGTCTCAGTATATAAAAAGATATACATCTTTGATATTAAATTTCCTTGTAGGGGAGCAATTAGGGAAAAATATCTAATAAAGCTCCTTGGGGGACAATGATTTAAAAAAGGTTGAGAAGCACTATCATAGATTCAGAGTCTTGTCTCAGTGCCTCTATCTTGTAGGTTTCAGGGAAGATCACAGATACGTGTCACCTACGAGGACCTTCTTGGCCAAATATCAATGCATTATAACAATTTGGTACCTTACAAAAATTTTTCAATGTGTTTCAATTTCTTGAGCTTCTTTACTTCTCTTGGCCAATTTTTGAATGACTATTGGAGGCTGAAGGGTAACTTGAGGCGAGCATAGAGGGAGATGGGAGATTCATTGTTTCTCTACATATCAACTCTCT
>NW_012145190.1:1303045-1305109 GCF_000956105.1 Propithecus coquereli
ACACTCATTCTAGCCCGGACAACAAAGCGAGACTCTGTCTCAAAAAAAAAAAAATATTTCTTCTCTTTTCAATAATTGGTGAAATATATTTAAGGCTGTGTACTTAAAATACAAAATCAAATTATTTTAACAATTGGCTGGAAATTACAGAGTCACCAGATGCAGCACATGTGAAATAATTATCTATATTCTGTGTATATGCATATTTAGGAGGGATAGATAATAGGGAACATTGACTAAATGCCTGATTAATGCCAGGAGCAGTGCTAACCTTCACAGCTATCATCCTCCCAACATTGATCCTATTTCATTCTTGTGACAGTCTTGTGAGTTAGTAATGTTATTTCTGTTAGGTCCAGAGCCAAGAGGGAGACACACGAAGCCTCAGGTGTAGCAAAATGTTGTTTATTTGAACATCTGGGTGCCGATGGGTGGAGGCAGAAAAGAGCATCCACTTGAGGAAGGGGAGAACCTTGGGTTTTACAGAGAGTTTTTCTGAGGGGAGTGAGCAACTGGGCCAGAATAGCCATCGTAATAAATTCTTTTCAAACAATCAGTTCCTGGGACCCCTGCATCAGTAACATCCTGCAGCTAGTTGTCCTTATCAGGAGGGATAGGGAGGGAAAAGCTTCCTCCTTATTAGGAGGGATAAGGAATGCAAATTTCCCCCTTGCATTCCATTCCTTTATCTCCTTAGGGGACTGGCAAAGGCTATGCCTAATAATTTCCATATTAACGGTTGGTGAAAGTGAGGTAAGTGTTAGCATGAGAGTAACAGATAATACCAAAATAGCATCTAGCTTATTGATTTCAATCTTAGACCCCATACTTCTCCCCAGTCCACAAGCTCAGTAGCTCACATTGTTCAATTTCATCTCTTCCTTTGATTCTTGTATTCCTGCTAATAGAGTTGACTGGCTATGAAGATATACAGTAAAATGACTGAAAAGAACTAGCTGTCTCTTATTCTTAGATTTGCAGTTTGAGAAAACTAAATCAGTCTTAGACCTCCAGTCTCACTCTGACTGCTTATCCCAGCTTACTGCTCTCAGAAGTCCTCAGCCTCCTCTGCAGTCTCTGCATGGCTGACTTCATCTCTTGGTTCCTCAGCGTATAGATCATGGGGTTCAGCATGGGGGTGATGACTGTGTTATTGATAGATACGGCTGTGTCCATGGGCAGAGTAGTGAAGGGCCGGCAGTAGATGTAAACACAAGGCACGAAGTGCAGAGTCACCACCAGGATGTGGGAGGTGCAGGTGGAGAGGGCCTTGTTCCGCCCCTCCCCAGAGTGGGATCTCAGCATCACCAGAATGATAGTGTAGGAGCCCAGGAGGAAGAGGAACCACAGCAGGGTCACCAGTCCATTGTTAGAGATCATGAGAAGCTCCAAAGCAAAGGTATCAGTGCAGGCCAGTTTCACCACCTGGGGCACATCACAGTAGAAGGCATCCAGAATGTTGGGCCCACAGAAAGGGAGTGGAAGCATCAGAATTACCTGGACAATTGAATGCAAACCACCACCCACCCAGGAAGCCATCACCAAGGCCACACACACCTCTTTCCTCATGATGGTCACATAGTGCAGGGGTTTGGAAATTGCAAGGTATCTATCATAGGCCATCACAGAGAGGAAAAAAATATCCGCCCCACCAGCAAAGTGGAAAAAAAAGATCTGTGCCATACATCCATTGTAAGAGATGGTTTTCCTTTCTGATAAAAGATCCACCAGGAACTTGGGGACAGTGATAGATGAAAAAACAATATCCAGGACTGATTTGTTCCGCAGGAGAAAGTACATGGGAGTGTGGAGGCGGAATTCACAGGTGATAGTGACCACAATGAGGGCATTTCCCAGGATGGTTGCTACATACACAGCAAGAAAAACCACAAACAAGAGGAACTCCAGCTCCCGAAAGAGAGTAAGTTCCAGGAAGACAAATTCCTTCACATTGGTGTGGTTGACCTGGTTCATGATGAGAATGACCCTCTTTCAGGTCTACCTTGAGAGAAGATATATTAGGGTTAGGATTATGGTGTCGTGAGGTGGTACCATCATTCTTCA
>NW_012145190.1:1305159-1307251 GCF_000956105.1 Propithecus coquereli
TAGATGCAGGGCACGAAATGCAGGGTCACCACAGTGATGTGGGAGGTGCAGGTGGAGATGGCTTTCCTCCTGCCCTCCCCACTGTGAGACCTTAGCATCATCAAGATGACTGTGTAGGACACAAGCAGAAAGACGAACCACAGTGTAGAGATCAAGCCATTATTAGAAATCATCAGGAGCTCAAGAACAAAGGTGTCTGTGCAGGCGAGTTTGAGGACCTGCGGGACATCACAGTAGAAGCCGTCAACAACATTAGGCCCACAGAAGGGCAGTGGGAGCAACAAGGAAATCTGCACGATGGAGTGGACAAAGCCCCCCACCCAGGAGGCTGTGATGAGGGCCGTGCATCGCCCCCTACTCATGATGGTCACGTAGTGCAGGGGCTTGGAGATGGCCACATAGCGGTCAAACGCCATGATGGAGAGAGAAAAAATGTCTGCTCCCCCTAGAAGGTGGAAGAAGAACATCTGAGTGACACAGCCATTGAAGGAGATGCTCTTTCTCCCTGAGAGAAGATCGGTCAGGACCTTAGGAGCTGTGATGGAGGAGAAGCAGATGTCCAAGACGGAGAGATTGCGGAGCAGGAAGTACATGGGGGTGTGAAGGTGGGACTCACAGGTCACAGTGACCATAATGGCAACATTTGCTAACACAGTTGTTACATAAACCATAGATAAAAAGAAAAATAAGAATAAGCTCAGCTCTTGAGACTGAGTAAGTCCACAAAAAATAAATTCGGTCACCCTGGTATGATTTCTCAGGGCCATTGGCTGCTGTTTCTCCCTCCATGTACACCTTTGAAGGAAATACTTGTGTTACTGAGACAAGGACATCAAGCAAAGCTTTATCTCTTATTCTGAAATTAAACATGCATAAATATGTGTTTTTGTCATGTACCATGTTCTTCATGAACTTGCTGTATTACCTGGGGAAATCACTTAATTCTACTTGCCTCAGCTCCCTCATTAGTAGAAGCTGCGGTTTGGACTAGATCATTCATTTTCTTACTGTAGTCAGTGGGCCCACGGGTTCTGTGAAAGCCCACCTTCAGCAGTTGCTGAGAAAGACAACTTTAAGGAAGGCTTCATGAAGGAGTTCTGGGTTCCCTAAACCTTCTTGAATCAGAGCAGCTCTGATTTTATTCACTTTCCATGTTGTGTCTATGGCTTAAAAGCCATTGAAATAAATTAACATCCAGTAACAACATGCTAGGGATTCATTTGAATAGCATATTGTAGTTTTAAAAACTGGTGCACACCTAATTACAATAAAATTTCCTAACATCCCTCTGAGGTTAGAGGGGAAGGTATTATTTCCACTTCAATAATAGCAAAACTGAACTCAGTAAGTCAGTTTTCCAAGGTCATGCAGAAACTCAGCAACAGAGGGCAAATAAGACAAATTCCTCCTGACTCTGGGATCTTTCTAGTCTCTCATACTGCCTGCCAGTTTTGGAATACATAAATCCAAGAATAATTTGTACAAGGAACTCTGCACGGAATTTTCCTAACACTTTCAATGATGGGTTTCATCACCCCCTGAAGTGTCTCTCTTGTCGCAATGGAATTTTAGTCCATTGCCCTTCTGTTACCTTTCAGGTCACATGTCACGTAAATGGCACCTCCACTTTTTAATTTTTCATTTCATTTCATGGACACTCAGAGGTTGAGGGTAAATGATGGGGTTTAACACAAAGAAGATGACAAAGATGGTGGTGGAGATGGCTCTATTCATCAAAAAGACAGCTGAGGTCCAGGCGTGTGTATATGGAGAAAGGGCATGAAATACAAGGTCACCACAGTGATGTGGCCAGTACAGATAAAGACAGACTTCCTTCTCTCTCCTTCCTATTAATGTTAAGCAGTGTCTGCTCAGCTTGGGACTTGTATTTTCTGGCAAAGTACAAATCAGCACATTTACCCCAGCACAAGATGGAAACAATGACCGCCACCAGTGGCTCAGACATCATGCAAATTATTGCTGATACACACCTTTGGATCTGTGCTTCTGTTGCTCCCTCTGCCTACCTTATCCTTCCCATCCTTAGGATCTCTCTACTATCTGCTTTGACAAACATCAATCTTTCAACCCT
>NW_012145190.1:1307301-1309238 GCF_000956105.1 Propithecus coquereli
AACTAATTTTGTGGCAAAATTTGATCTCAATTAATTTGAGGCCGTATGTAGTTTTTTTTTAATTTTAATTTTATTTTTTCCTAGAGACAGGGTCTCTCTCTGTCACCCAGGCTGGAGTGCAGTGGAGTGATCATAGGCAACTAGAGCCTCAACTCCCAGGCTCAAGCAATCCTCCTGTCTCAGCTTCTTGAGTTGCTGGGACTACAAGTGTGAGCCCGGCTAATTGTTTTACTTTTTGTAGAGATGTGGTCTCGCTATGTTGCCCAGGATGGTCGTGAATCCCTGGCCTCAAGCACTCCTCCCGCCTCGGCCTCCAAAAGTGCTGGGATTACAGCCGTGAGCCCCCATGCCCAGCCCATAGTTTTTATTTATTATACTTTGTGGGACTCTTTGCGCATTTTCCCATGGAGATATTAAAGTGTTTGGTTATCAGCTGCTCCCCATGGGAGAAATGGTGGGACGTACAATACATTCACTATATAATCTTTCTAAAATCTAAGAAATTCTATTAATAAACTCCAAAACCTATCTGGTCCCAATAAATTAAATAAGGGAATATAGTCCTGTATTATTATTTGTCTTTAGTTACATTTCAATGAACCCCTTACCTTGGTCTTACTAGGTTCCACACTCTAGGCAGAGGAGAGAGGAAATAAAACCCACCCTGCTGTGTATGATTACATTTAGTTTGGGCATCCCAGGGATCTCTCAGTACATAGAACACAAGCTGGTTGGACCCCTGAATGAATGAATTTCTGTGTGCACAAACATTCACGTGTTTCGGGATGTTTCTATTCTGTTGTGTACAAGGGTTCCAACAACGGTTTTGAACCTAACCCTTGTTTTGGTGACCTCATAAAGATATACACATAGATGCTCAGGCCTTGAGTGTGAGATTACGGTAAACTCTGATTCAGCCATTTCTATTTTCTCTGGCTTCCCTCAAGAAGTATCTGTTCAGGAAATAAACTCAGTTTTAAATACTAAAAGCTAAAGACAAAGTAGAATTTGGCATCATCTTCTACATGCATTCATTTCCTTCCATTCCACAGATTCAACCAACATTTCCTAATGGCTTCTTACAGGTCAGGCACTATTCTAGACACTGGAAATATAAAGGAGAATTAGAAATACTAATTTGATATTTTATGAGATATTTTAATACACTCTGGCAAGGGAAATGATAAAGAATCGTACATAAGAAAAATACAAATACTTATTGGGTTGGATATAGCTTTTTATTTTTTCAACTACTCCAACTAGCTTATATCTGTGGTGGTGGTATGAACAGTAGGATAGGTAGTTCCAGATTCTTGCCATTTCTGTAGTTATATATCAGGGTTTTATAAAATAGGACCATACAAATCCCAGGTCACATCCAATTGTGACAAAGTCACAGGAAGTGAAAGACAATAGGAAATTCTTAAAAGCTAAAGCTCTTTATGTATACCAAATGGTTGTAAGAGGTCGTGCTAGTGTATTTTATAGGTGAGTGGCTTTAGAAAGAAGGTCCAAATTACTGACGAAGCAGAAGTGACAGAGAGCCATGTTTCCCAACAGCATTTAGTCCGTGGTAGACGGCAGTAAGTACTCATGGGATAACTAGTGATGAACTGGGACCCAGCTGCTGGAGCCCTACTATGTTGAGACAGATGTCCCTGTTGCCTACCGCATGTCTGGATGTCACAGCACTGGCCTTTACCCCATTCTCTGGACACCAAAATAATTCTCTTATATTTGACATTTGTGCTCTGCTCACTGTCAGTTGCTCTCCAAAGTCTACATTCTTATTGCTTAACTTTCTGCTGCTGTTCCTTCTCAACACCAGTGTGCCTGGTCACTGATTTTTTGTGTCTATGCCATCCTGCTATAGTTAGTTGTCTGTGGATGGCTGAGTCACAGTATTTGACAGTTAATATTTTAAGAAAATAATTTAA
>NW_012145190.1:1323343-1323911 GCF_000956105.1 Propithecus coquereli
CCCAGTGGCTATTCCTAAATGACTCTGAAAACAATGTGTTTCTTTTCTCTCCTGGAACAGAAAATGGACCTGGAGGGCCTGAAAGGATTTTCTTAAGTAATTTTGTTTTTGAACTACAGTGACTTGTCTTGAATTGTCTATGCACACATAGAAAAAACTATAGTTTTGTTTCAGTTATAAAAGCCCTGGGGGTAAAATGAAAGGAGGGAATAGAGAGAAAAAGAAAGTTCATGTTAACATAAAAAAAATTATCACTGTGGATTTTGTGCAGATACGCCTCCAAACTATACAAGTACTTTTGAGATTAATTTCAGTAGGCAAATCAATAGAATGGACCCAAGAACAGGAAATATTTGGTTCATGTATGGATTTGTCCATGCGTATATCTGACTTACAACTTAAAATATTTCTTCTTAGCTGGGCGCAGTGGTTCACGCTTATAATCCTAGCACTCTGGGAGGCCGAGGCGGGCCGATCGTTTGAGCTCAGGAGTTCGAGACCAGCATGAGCAAGAGTGAGACCCCGTCTCTACTAAAAAAATAGAAAGAGATTAGCTGGATGACTAAAA
>NW_012145190.1:1323961-1324493 GCF_000956105.1 Propithecus coquereli
TTTTGAGTTTTATAAATTCTTCATATATTTTTGATATGTTGTTTATTAGAAATATGTATTGAAAATAGTTTTGCTTAGTCTACAGCTTGTTTTCTTGATGTATTTTGAGATGTAAAAATTTTATTTATTTTTTCATTAAAACTCGTATTTCTCTATTCTTCAGTTTTTTTCACTAATCCAACATTTTATATATTTACTTTGTTCTGCCTCTCTGCTCTACAATAAAATGCCACAAATATCCTCCTATTCCAGGTGGAGACACATATAACTTGCCAAATCTTAAAGTTTTCATTTTTTGTATTAATTGATTCTACTTTACATTGGCTATTTCCTATTAAGGGAGACATCTTATCTCATTGTCATGTTTAGTTAGGTGTTTCTTGGAATTTCTGATTTCATTCATATGATATGGATTTTATTAACCTTGTAGATTGTTTTATTAACATCATTTTCCTGCTTTTTTCCTTTCTTCAGCCTCTTTAAGGCTGAGGAGCAGAAATTTTAAATTGTGAAATTCAGTGTTTTCTATTAT
>NW_012145190.1:1324543-1339131 GCF_000956105.1 Propithecus coquereli
CTAGCTGTCTCTTATTCTTAGATTTGCAGTTTGAGAAAACTAAATCAGTCTTAGACCTCCAGTCTCACTCTGACTGCTTATCCCAGCTTACTGCTCTCAGAAGGCCTCAGCCTCCTCTGCAGTCTCTGCATGGCTGACTTCATCTCTTGGTTCCTCAGCGTATAGATCATGGGGTTCAGCATGGGGGTGATGACTGTGTTATTGATAGATACGGCTGTGTCCATGGGCAGAGTAGTGAAGGGCCGGCAGTAGATGTAAACACAAGGCACGAAGTGCAGAGTCACCACCAGGATGTGGGAGGTGCAGGTGGAGAGGGCCTTGTTCCGCCCCTCCCCAGAGTGGGATCTCAGCATCACCAGAATGATAGTGTAGGAGCCCAGGAGGAAGAGGAACCACAGCAGGGTCACCAGTCCATTGTTAGAGATCATGAGAAGCTCCAAAGCAAAGGTATCAGTGCAGGCCAGTTTCACCACCTGGGGCACATCACAGTAGAAGGCATCCAGAATGTTGGGCCCACAGAAGGGGAGTGGAAGCATCAGAATTACCTGGACAATTGAATGCAAACCACCACCCACCCAGGAAGCCATCACCAAGGCCACACACACCTCTTTCCTCATGATGGTCACATAGTGCAGGGGTTTGGAAATTGCAAGGTATCTATCATAGGCCATCACAGAGAGGAAAAAAATATCCGCCCCACCAGCAAAGTGGAAAAAAAAGATCTGTGCCATACATCCATTGTAAGAGATGGTTTTCCTTTCTGATAAAAGATCCACCAGGAACTTGGGGACAGTGATAGATGAAAAAACAATATCCAGGACTGATTTGTTCTGCAGGAGAAAGTACATGGGAGTGTGGAGGCGGAATTCACAGGTGATAGTGACCACAATGAGGGCATTTCCCAGGATGGTTGCTACATACACGGCAAGAAAAACCACAAACAAGAGGAACTCCAGCTCCCGAAAGAGAGTAAGTTCCAGGAAGACAAATTCCTTCACATTGGTGTGGTTGACCTGGTTCATGATGAGAATGACCCTCTTTCAGGTCTACCTTGAGAGAAGATATATTAGGGTTAGGATTATGGTGTCGTGAGGTGGTACCATCATTCTTCACATATTGATATAAGGCTCTCTCAAGCACCTAGATCATAGTAGCTACTGAGAAAAACCAGGCTAGAGTCTTCCCCTGTGGTCTGGAAATTCTTTATCCTGATGGTTCTTCTTTCCTATTGTAGATATCCTGGGTTGACAGGAAACATGTACCATACACTCCTACATCCTCATTCTGCCTAGAGAGTGGTGGTGAATGGAATGTAGTCATTTGCCTGTAGTTTATCTTCTTCCCTGTAAGAACAACTTCTGCACATGCATGCCATGCTTTATACTTTACCAAGGGCTTCCAGCTGTAGCATCTCATCTTGATTTTAATTCTCATGATGCCTCTGTAGGGTCTTTATTAGGTTTTTTTTTTTTCCCTTTTACCCAACCTTGACAACACCTTGATATAGGGTCTTTAGAATGGTTATGATTATCTCCATTTTTAATATGATGAAACTAAAGCTTAGAGTAATTAATGACTTGTCCACATCTGCATAATTGCAAAGTTAGTGAATTGTAAGTCAAGGATTCGAATCCAAATCATTTTTTAGACTTGGCAAAGACTCCCTCCTTGATCATATTTTGGTTAAACTCCTTCTCTTCTAGGCCTGAAGCTTGGCTGTCTATATCTGTCCTCACCAAGCTCAGTTTTAGTAAGAATCCTGCTAAGTCAGTTTAGTGAGAATTCCCCACCATGGATATTTAATCAAATTCCTCATCCCTCACGCTGAATATCTAAGCCCTTGGCCGGTCTTGAGCAAGAATTCCTTTAAGCCAGTTTAGTAATAATCACCCTACCCTTGATAACTCATCTTAATAATTTTCCATCCACTGACTCCCTCCCTCTGCTCACTGGCTATACATCCCCACTTGTTTTTATTATATTTGGAGTTGAGCTCAATCTCTTTCTCCTATTACAATAGTCTTGATCCCTATAGCAATAGTTTTAAATGAAATCTATCTTTCTGTCTGTAATAATTTTCTCATGAATACTTTTTCTTTAGCCTACAGGGGTTTTTCTACTGTACCACTCTGCCAGATCAGAGAGTCTGAGGCTTACTTTGGTTTATCAGAATTTTAGTGGGTGATAAGGCTGACTACTTTATCCTCATCTCATCCCCTAAAGGAAGGGAAGAGTCAGGCCTGCATAGGTACTCCTCTCTGGCAATCTGAGAAACCTGGATATCACTATGGGCACAACACTGGGCTCTTGATAGAGTATAGAACTATAATCAGGGAATATTAACATATCACAGAAAAACTGGTCATTAAAGCTTCGCAGGACTTCAGAGGTAACTTAGCCCAACACTCCTTACTTTAGAGGTGAATAGAGAAAGAAATTTGTTTTTCTACAATCAGACTGAATTGGTGAAAGAGAGAATTTTAACCAGGTTTATTGACTCAAATTCCAGGGATTTTCTATTATTATATAATAGCAACATAGCTTTTTTTGAAATAAAAAAAATTAGCCATCAGAGGACAAAACTGAGAATAGTCTCAATAGGAATATCAGTATGCCCTGGAGGTGAAATCAAGATGGCTGACTAGATACAGGGAGTACGTGTCTCCTCCATGAAGAGGAACCAGAATTGTAAGTAGACACTCGTATTTCTAGGAGTGAATGCTAGGATATACCAGGGAAGTGACAGGAAGCACTAAAAGTAAGTAAGGAGAGGTTTCAAGGCAGTTTGCCCAGCTAGGAACTTGCTGAGATCCAAGAGAAGCTCCTGGACATGGGGAAACAGTACGAGAGAAATTTCTGGGGCTTCACACTCTGAAAAGGGCTTTTACAGCCTTGGCTATGGGAGAACCCCTTGCCTCACGTGGGCTTCAGGTCTAACATAGGAAGCTGCCTAGAGGTTTCACAGAGACATTGCTCCAGAAAGGGAACCCTCACAGAACTCCACAGGCATTCAAGTCTAGAGCACCTTCATCTGGGCACCATTCCAAGAGCCTAGATACTGAGGATCTAAGGTAAAGATGCAGGAGCTGCTGCTGTGCTACTCTGAGGAGAGAGATGAGAGACTTGGGGCTCCCACACAACCCAGAGAATGTCCCCAACATCCTGCTGCAGGCTTTTGTTGAGACTGAGGCATGAGTGGATCATACTCTTCACAGCTTCTTGTCCATGTTGTCTGCCTGGAAGGGGCCCCATCCTCTCTGGTTGCAGGCCCAAGGTGTCATTTTGACAATTTGATGCTGGACTGGGCCTCACCCTTGGGCAGAGTTCAGGCCTACATGGCTGCAGCTGCTACCCAGCTGAGGAGGGACAGGGAAATCAGATTCTCCTATGCATACCTAGGAAAATACCCACTGCCCTGTAATTGGCTGCTGTGAGACCGAGACATGAGTGAACTGCACTCCCTATAGTTTCTTGCCCATGCTGCTCACCTGAGCAGGGCCTTTGGTAGCAGGCCCACAGCTGGAACCATTTTGAGACTTTAATTCTGGGCTGTACCCCACTCTCAGGCTGAGTTTGAGGTAATGCAGCTGCAGCTGTTACCCAACCTGGGAGGGACAAGGAAGACCAAGCCCTCCTAAGCACTCCTAGATGATAGCCACCACCCTGCCATGAGTGGCATGGGTCCACAGACCAGCCTGCTCAACACACTGTACCTACCAGCAATGCTGGAATGGACCCTTTTGGTCCTGGTGGGTTATTCCATCACTGCTACAGCCATCACCCACATCACGCCAGCTGCCCAGGGGCCTGAGAACTTGCCCACATACTTGGCCTACTCCTCCCACTATTAGCTTCTGAGCAAGCTACCTGGAGGCCCAAGAATTAGCCCTCCAGAACCCACTAACACTGGTGCTAGTGTAAGCTTCTCTGGGGCCTAAAAACAGGCACACTTAGACCATGGCTGCCACCACCAGGGTCTGAAGACTGGCTCAGCTGGTGTCCAAATCCCTGGTAAAACTTCACCACAGCCTCAACTAATAACCCTAAGCCACCAAGGAAATCACAGATACACTGACCCTGTGTACTGCTTAAGAAATCACGTAAAGATCACAGTACTGCAGGCACCCAAACCAAAGCCAACATGTCCTATTCAAGCAACAGCATGCATACTTCTTCAGGAAAAAATTCTCTCCATGAAAGTAATTTACAAAAACTTAGAAGAAGTGAGTGCTACACTGGATGTGCAAGTATCAATGGGAGGACAGAGGAAACATGAAAAAGCAAGGAAATATGATGCTATCAAAGGACAAAAACAATTGTCCAGCAACAGATCCCAATCAAAAAGAACTCCTCAAAATGCCAGACAAAAAATTCAAAATATTGACTTTAATGAAACTCAATAAGATGCAAGAGAAATCTAAAAACCAATACAAAGAAATCAGTCTAGGATATGAATAAGAAATTTACCAAGGGAAGAGAGATCAAAAAGTTTAGAAAACCTATTCAAGGAAACAATCGACAAAAACTTCCCAAGCCTAGCAAGAGAGTTAGACATTCAGATAAAGAAGGTCCAGCCTGAGCAACATAGTGAGACCACTACCTCTACAAAAAATAGAAAATTTAGCTGGGTATGGTGGCACACACCTGTAGTCCCACCTACTCGGGAAGCTGAGATAGGAGGATCACTTGAGCCCAGGAGTCTAAGGTTGCTGTGAACTATGATGATGCTATTGCACTCTAGCCCAGGCAACAGAGCAAGACTCCGTCTCAAATAAATACATAAATAAATAAAAAGCTAGCTAAGGACATGAATAGAAAATTTTTAAAAGAAGACAATTAAATGGCCAATAAGCATATGAAGAAATACTCAACATCACTAATCATCAGAGAAATGCATATTAAAACCACAATAAGATATCATCTTACACCAATCAGGAGGGCTATTATTAAAAAAACAAAAAATAGCAGATGTTGGTGATGCAGAGAAAAGGGAACTCTTATACACTGTGATGGGAATGTAAAGTAGGGCAACCTCTATGGAGAACAGTGTAGAGATTTCTCAAAGAACTAAAAATAGAACTACCATATGATCCAGTAATCCCACTCTGAGTATCTACCAAAAGGAAAATAAATTGATATATAAAAAGATACATGCATTCATATGTTTGTTGCAGGACTATTCACAATAGCAAAGATATGGAATCAACCCAGTGTCCATCAGCAGAGGACTGGATAAAGAAAATGTGGTACATATACACAAGGGAATTCTATTCAGCTGTAGAAAAGAATGAAATTGTGTCTTTTGCAGCAATGTCAATGGAACTGGAGACCACTATCTTAAGTGAAACAACTCAGACACAGAAAGACAAATGCCGCATTTTCTCACTTATAAGTGGGAGCTAGATAACGTGGACGCATGAAAGCAGAGTGGGGAACGATGGACAGTGGAGACTCAGAGGGGTGGGGGGGTCAGTGGGGGTGGATGATGGGAGGTTTCTTGTCAGGTACAATGTGTGTTGCTTCAGTGATAGATGCCTTGAAGGCCTGACTTCACCACAGTGCAATATATACAAATAAAAAATGAATGGGAAAAAAGAATATTTGTGTGTCCCAAGGACTCATATCCCAGATAATTTTTAAAAATTTAAGTTTTCAGTAGATTTTTATCTATTTAAAATTCAATAGTTGAGATGACCAAAATCCAACTTAACAATAAAAAGTAGACAGTTTGCATTTGAAGCAATGGAATTATGTCTAAAAAAGATAGGATAAGAAAAAGGAAAGCATCCTATACCATATTAGAGGAAAAAAGAATACAGCACTCTCCCTGGAAAAAAAGCATAATAAAATGTTCCGTAAAAACACTTCGTTCTTGATTTTTCTTTTCTCAGATCTGTCAAAGTTGGGTTTATTTTACAGTTTAGTTTGGGGCGTTAGAATATACAGAAAACTTCTTAGATAAAAAACTTGTGATCTTCCTAGATCTCTGATGTTCCCAAATTAGACTAATTTCATTCCTTTAGAAAAGTGAATTGACTCTTTTATTTTTTATTAAAATTAAAAAAAAATTTTAAAAATTGTATATAGTTTAGGTATATAACCCCATACGAATCTTATTTTAATAAGCCAGAACCCAGTAACACATTACCTAGAACTGGTACTCTGGAGTTTTTTTATTGTCACCTGGAAAATTGCAGACAGCTATGCAAATAGTATAATGTATTTGGAATTATGTTATTGCCTTTTATAAGGGTTTCTGCATGGAAGAGCATCCACCTCGTGATTGTATCAAGGGTGGGATCTATTCAATCCTCTCCATATGAGACCCCAAGGGAGGCATTTATCCTAGACCCAAGTGCAAGTGAGAACTCCCCGGTACACTACTAAGATTCCTCTTCTTAGACAATGAGGACTTTATAAGCGACTATGCCTTTTTGTTTTGATGTCCAGACACTCAAAAGCATGTGTGGCTTAATTTCATGTATTTTTCACATTCACATGTTGCCTTTTAGTTCCTTACTTACATTTTATTATTTTATTATTATATTTTGTTGTTACTGCTGTAAGATCTCTCTAATCCTTTGTGGAATGTGATGGGAAATACCTTGGTTACTAAGGCAGAGACAGGTTTTCATAGGTATAAGGAAACCAGCAGGTTGAGAGTAAGCACTGATGGTGAAGGCTGTACAGGAATGAGGCACTGGCTGGGAGAGCACAGCAGTCTGGGGAGACAGGAGCTCAGAGAGGGAGTATGGAAACCAGGGGGGTGGATGGCACTGGGAGTCAGGCTTGTAGAACATACAGGAGCTGAGGGGCCACAAAAGTCACGCATTGTCCTCTACATTTTCCTAGTTGTGCCCTAATCAGTATTTTCAAATAATGCTGCACTCAACATGTTATAAATGCATTTTTGTGTGCATCTGTGATTTCTTTAAGGTATATTCCCAGAAATGGACTTACTATATCAAGTTTTCTAATTTTAACTGATGATTAAGGTATTATAAACAGTCCAATTCTAATTGTGTTTGAATGTTTGGAAGAATGGGCTCCACTTGTAGTCGCCATCAAATTGGTATTAACTGATCTACACTAGGGTGATCACATGGCAGTAATACTCTTTAGGGATTAGGGGGATCGGGGGGATAAACCCGCAACTAAAGGACACGGGGAGTATTGTAGGGGGGAAGGGCATGCCTTTAACCCTCGTGTGGGTGAGGCAAAGGCATAAAGTGTAACCATAATGTTTGTACCCTCATAACACCCTGAAATAAAAAAAAATACAAATAAAAAAAAATACAAATAAAAAAAGAATGTTTGATTTCTTTTTATAGATAGACACTATGATCTGAAATAGCTCATAACACTTTTTTAACTTCTCATAGAAATGGAAGACTGAAGAAGATTTTGTCATCTTAATAATATAAATATCAAAAATTAAAAATAAAGTATTAGAATAAAACTTAAGTAAATGCTGTCATAATTTTTGGAATAAAGGAGCATTACATCAAAAATTATTAGATTTTACTAAGTAAAAACATGCAACATCAATGTTTCAAAAGCATTATAAATAAGTTAGAAACTAAATATAAGTGAAAAACTAGGGAAAATTTCTATAAAAAAAGATAGAACAAAACAGCTTAGTATCTTTGATGTATAAGGAGCTCTTATAAATCGATAAGAAACAGATACTTTAAAACAAAAATGGGTCATGATTTACGGAGAAATACAGTTGCCAACCCACATGTGAAAGGATGGTCAATCAGAATATTAATCAAAGAAATGAAAATTAAAATTGCAATAAGCTATCATTTCTCATGTAGAAGATTAGCCCATGTTGAAAAAGTCCATTATTGGCATGAATGTGGGGAAAGACATACCTTCATATATGGTTGATAGGAACGTATACAGTAACACAATTTCTGGGCTTATTCTGGACATATGAGTCAAATGTAAAGTGTGCAAACCCTGTGACTCAGAAATTCTATTTAGAAATTTATGCTAAAGAATACTAAATGCTTTAAGTCTTAAGTACAAAGAAAGCTCATCACAGCACTGTTTAAAATAGAAGAAATTGAATTTAAATTAGTGTCTGATATAGAAAATTGGTTCAATAAGTATGATACAATAATACAATTTAGGGTTTGCAGCCATTCAAATGTATTCTACATTGATAATGTAGAATTATACTTGTAGACATGGCAAGATTCCTTTTTAGTGACAGGTTAAAGCACTGAATATATCATATAAGGTTTTTTTGGGGAAAAAAATCTATATGCCTAGAAGTCTGGAAAGACATCTATCACAATAGTAGTGGACATTATCTGTGGGTAATTGGATTTTGGCAATTTTACTTTAAAAAGACATTCTATTGTGTCCAATTTTAAAAAATGAGTTTAAATGGCTTCTGAATTTGAAATTTGAGAGTCAGAAAAACCCATACACCTATTTACATTTTGAAGTAAAATGTTTACCCCATTAATTTGAGCTCATTCTATGTCTCTTGTATTTTTCTTTTCCTTTTCTGTAAAATTGTTCTAAGAAAGCTGACTTATTAAAGGAAAGAGGTGTGTAGGGAAGACAGTTCTAATTTTTCTTTTGATACGTTACGGCGCCGTGAAGCTTTGGCTAGAGGCATTCAGCAGAGAGCCGGGGACCAGCCAGCTCAGTTCTTGGGAATTGAGGTTGAAGCTACTTAATGTTGACTTCTCTTCGAATTAATATTATTCCACCTGCTCTTCTGGCCAATCACCTTAGAAGGTTCTAGACTATCAGGCTCAATGTCAGGTCAGGATCAAATGACAGCCTCGGGGTTGCATCAAACCTACAGGCAGCTTGAAGCCAGATTCAAGTAGTTTAATTTTGGCTAGGTAGCCCTGACCAACTTAACCCTTATGAACCTCAGAATCTTCTTCCGTGAAACAGGGAGCATACGGCTTGCATCACAGTGGGGTGTACTTGTGATAATCTAGCAATTTTTACTCCCTGTCATTATGTGTCTATCTGTGTCTTCCCTTCCCTCCGAATGTAAACTCTTTGAAGGCAGGACTTTCTCTGGTCACTACTGTATCCCCAGCTCCTACCTGGCACATATCAGTTATTTAATAATTTTTCTGAACAGATGAATGAATGAATGTCCAGTGCCTGCTATGCAGTAGCTCCCCAAGAAATATTTGTTTTCCTTTGTTCCATCTTCAGCCTCATCCTACATCCCCCATTCCCTTGTGCTGTTGTATAAGTCAATTAAGTGGTTTAGTACATATGAAAGCACGTTGTTAACCTCAAAGCATTATACGAATGTACTGTATTAACATCATCACGATGTTGATATCATTACATAATGGTGTTTCTCTCCTTGCTTCCAAATAGCTTTGAATCTGTTTTTTAGAAAGGGACTATGTTAGTTAATTTTGTACACATCACAGGTGCTCAGTAAATGTTTGCAGAATAAGTTTCAGTTTTTAAAAATTACCTAAATTCAATATGTTTTAAGAAGCCCAATATTTTTCATTAGAGGCAGGAGATCTTAATCAGCCTAAAGCTTTTAGTTCAAAATGGCATATACTTAAAGAATTGCAAACGGACATTTTGCCCTTTAGGTTCACCATTGAAATCATAAACTATATATGAACTGAACTAAAGTTGCCTGTAGGCAATTATGTTTTCAGGATGCTCTCACCTACCTTTGTGTTAGAAAGGTGAGCCTGCCACGTTCCCCATCTTCACTGCTCTGCCCTTCTTCACCCAAATACATACACAGTCTACACTGTTCCCACAGACACTGAACTGGGAAGGCTAATATAATCATTAGCATAGGGAATAGTGTTGGATATTTGTAGGAAATGTAATTTTCAATGGAGAAGCTGGAAGTTGCAGATGCAATGGGAGTTATTAAAAAGTTACTAGGCAACATGTATACATATTTTTCTCTCACTCTCATACACACATACACTCATCCATTATGATAAGACATCTAATGAGGTGATGAAACTATGTTCAGGAAAGCCTGAGCAATCTCCAAAAGCCACTGCCCTAAACTATATCGGTGTTGAATTTGATGCAAGGTCCTTGTATCATACCTGTTACAGCAATTTTATCAACAACATTATCATTCAAGAGTCAATTTCATATGATGAAGGTGACAGTAGTCACAACTTTGGTCATTCAATTGATTTTCTTCAAAAGGATCAATTATAATAATCACCCAAAATGTGTATTTAATGCTTTCTCTGTGTCAGGCATAGTTCTAGATGCTGTGAATATAGCAATGAACAGACAGATGTGATTTCTGTCCTTGAGCATGCAATGCCAGCTGTGGTGATTCATACCAAAGGAAAGAATGGGAAGAGGATGGCCCATAGATTTAGTGTGGTTCAGGGCACCCGAGAATACTCCCTTAGGGGAAGTGGCATTTGATTATACTAAGAATCCCTGATGTTTATATAATAGAATGTTTGAAATTTTTTCTGAGATTTCTAAAAATCCATTTTCTTTTTTGGGCTTATAATAATTCTGTAAGATCCAGGTATTGGATATGACCATCTTTCTTACACAGAGGCCTAGGCTGAGACCTGGAGACATTGGCAAATTGGGTCCCCCTAGGATGGGCCTCCTGGTCTGGAGGCTCCTATACACGTGAAGGGGACTTTAGTTCAGAGCTTCTTAGGGAGTGAGGATGGAGGAACCCCAAATAGCTTAGTAAATGTGGGGGACTCCCTTCCCTTCTCCTCCTGCTTCCCTGGAGAGGGACTTAACATTGAAATGGCACTCCTGGTTTTGTGCCCTCTCCTTCATTCAGTTCCCGCTAGGAAGGTAGGGGTGCTTTAGAGAATCGATGAGTTTCTGAAAAAAATTAGGCAGGTACCTTGGCTCCCTGATCTTTCTTCTTTTTCTTTGGGATCTGCCTTTCTGCAGAGAGCATGTTGAATGGTTTTTTCTCAGCCACACAGTAAACACAACAGGGCAGGACTGCTCCTGCTGGGTTGGCCTGTCTAATTCTGGGGTGCAGTTTGGGGCAGCCATTGGGACAGATCAAAGCCATGTCCACCAAGAGAACATTATCAGGAATTAAGTTGATATTTCCATTTTTATCTGCCTGTCTCCTGCTGTTCTCTCAGTAGGTTCTACACTTTGTTGGAGTACAAGAATATATCTCTTAGTTCCCTGAAAAGCCAAAGATCTCATTTTACATTATATTAGTTTTTATGTGTCTGTTATCTCCACTAGAACAAATCCCCAGAGAGCAGGTACTGCGTCTCATTGATTTTTGCATCTTTAACAATTCACCTAGTCAGACTCAATGAATGCAGGTAGAATTGCGTGATTGAAACGGGAGATGAACTGTCTTCCACTGGCGGTGATTTCTTGTCATTTTCTAACACTCCCCTCCTCCTGCTGCCATTGCTTCCCTGCAGTAAAATAAGAACAGAAACAAAACCACAATCTATTTAAAGTGAGTCTATTTAAACCTCATCCTACACTACCCCTTTTTGGCCCCATATTCACTTCCTGCAGCTATCTCTCCATATAAGTCAATTAGATGACTTAATGCATATGGGAACATACTGAAAGTGTCTAAGCACCATACGAAAGTGAAGTATTCATCTCATCATAATGTGAATGTCATTATGTAGGTGTGTTTCTGAGACACCAGGTGGAGAGAGGAGTGCTGTTCTGTGATGTAGGAGCAGGGAACAGAAGGTAGAAGAGCAGTAGGGACAGTTGGCTGGAAGAGGCAAGAGGACCAAATTCCTCCTGCTCCACCCAACACCTGGCAACTGCTGATCTTTTTACTGTCTCCACATTTTTGCCTTTTCCAGAAGGTTACATAGCTGGAATTGTGTACTATATATCCTTTTCAGACTGGCTTATTTCACTTAGCTATATGCACTGAAGCTTCCTCCATATCTTTTTGTGGCTGAATAGCTGATTTCTTTTTATCTCTAAATAATAATCCATTGTATTGATGAACTACAATTTGTTTATCCATTCACCCATTGAAGGACATCTTGGTTTCTTCCAGTTTTTGGTAATTATGAATAAAGATGCTACAAATATTTGTATATAGGTTTTTCTGTGGGCATAAGTTTTCAACTCAGTTGGGGTAAATACCTAGAATCATGACTGCTGGATCATATGGTAAGACTATATTTAACTTTGTAACAACACGCCAAACAGTCTTTCAAAGACGTGGTTGTACCATTTTGCATTCCCACCAGAAATGAATGAGGGTTCCTGTTACTCCATCCACATCCTGATCAGCATTTGATGTTGTCAGTGTTCGGATCTGGGCCATCCCAGTGGGTGTGTGATGGTACATTGTTTTAATTTGCATTTCCCTGATGACTTATGATGCTGAGCATCTTTTCGTATGCTTATTTGCTACCTGTATGTCTTGTATGGTGAGGTGTCTGTTCAGATATTTTTCCTATTTTTAAATTGAATTGTTTTCTTATTGTAGAGTTTTAAGGGTTCTTTGTGTATTTTGGATACAAGTCTTTTATCAGACATGTGTTTTGTAAATATTCTCTCCCAGCTTGTAGCTTGCCTTTTCATTCTCTTAACAGTGACTTTTGCAGAGCAGAGGTTTTTCATTTTAGTAAAGTCCAACTTAATTTTTCTTTCATAGATTATGCTTTTATGGCTGTATCTAAAAACTCATTACCAAACCCAAGGTCATCCAGATTTTCTCTTATGTTATCTTCTAGACATTTTATAGTCTTGTGTTTTAGATTTCAGTCCATGATCCATTTTTAGTCAATTTTTGTAAAGGCTATAAGGTCTGTATCTAGATTTTTTTTTTTATTTTTTTGCATATAGATGTCCAATTGTTTCAGTGCCACTTGTTGAAAAAACTATCTTTTCTTCACTGAATTGCCTTTGTTCCTTTGTCAAAAATCAGTTGACTATATTTGTGTGGGTCTATTTTTGGGCTTTCTCACTTGTCGCATTGAGCTATTTGCCTACCATGCTGTGTTGGTTCAAGACTTATGGTAAGTCTTGACGTTGTATAGTGTCAGTCCTCCTACTTTGTTCTTATTCTTTTTTCTTATCTTTCTTCAGTATTTTGTGTGTGTGTTCATTTTTTCCATATAAATGTTAGAATCAATTTGTTGATATCCACAAAACAACTTTTTTGGATTTTGATTTAGATTGTGTTGAATTTATAGATCAAGTTGGGAAGAATTGATGTCCTAACAATAGTTAATCTTCTTAGTAATGAACATGAAATATTTCTCCATTTAATTAGTCTTTTTTGATTTATTTCATCAGTTTTGCAATTTTCTTCATAGAGATCTTATGCATATTTTATTTTGAATATTGTGTTATGCTGTTGTGATGGTTAATTTTATACATCAACTTGACCATGCCACAGAGTGCCCAGATTAAACATCATTTCTGGGTGTGTCTGTGAGGGTGTTTCTGGATGAGATTAGAATTTAAATTAGTGGACTCAGTAAAGTAGATCTCTCCCCAGTGTGAGTAGGCATCATCCAATCCATTGAGGGCCCAAAGAGAATGAAAAGAGTAAGGAGCAATTCACCCCCTTTGTTTCCTGCCTGCTTGCTTGTCCTGGAACATTGGTCTCCTGCCGTAGGACTGAGATTTACATCATTGGCTTCCCTGGTCCTCAAGCCTTTGAACTCAAACTGGAATTACACCGTCAGCTTTCCTGGGTCTCCAGCTTGCCGACAGCAGATCATGGCGCTTAGCTTTCATAACTGTGCCAGCCATTTTCTCATAATAAGTAGCTTCCTATGTATCTCCTATTGGGCCTATTTCTCTGGAGAATCCTGACTAATAACGGTTACGAATATCTAAACTAAGTATTTCATTTTTTGGTGCTAATATAAATGGCATTGAGTTTTTAAATTTCAAATTCCAATTGTTCATTGCTGGTATATAGGAAAGCAATGAACTTTTATACATTAGAATCCTACAACCTCGCTGTAATTGTTTATTAGTTCTAGGAATTTGTTTTTGTCAATTCTTTGGGATTTTCTACATGGACGATCGAGTCATCTATGAGCAAAGACTTTTATTTCTTTCTTCCCAATCTGTATCTTTTTTATTTTTTTCCTCATCTTCTTGAATTAGTCATAACTTCCAGTAGAATATCAAAAAGGAGTGATGAAAGGGAATATTGTTACTTTGTTTCTGATTTTAGGGGGAAAGCAACCTGTTTCTCATAATTAAATATGATATTACCTCTAGGATTTTTTGTTGAGGTTCTTTAACAAGTTGAGGAAGTTCCTTTCTATTTCTAATTTGCTGAGAGTTTTTTTTAAATCATGAATGGATGTCAGATTTTGTCAAATGCTTTTTCTGAACCAGTTGATATGATAATATGATTTTTCTTCTTTAGTCTGTTTATGTGATTGATAACTTCAATTGCATACCTGGAAAAAATTCCACTGGGTCATGGTGTATAATTCTTTTTAAACATTGCTTGATTAATTTTACTGATATTTTGTTGAGAATTTTTGCATCTAAATTTATGCTATATCTAGGTCTGTAGTTTTATTTCTTGTAATGTCTTTATCTGGTTTTGGTGTTAGGGTAATGCTGGCCCCATAGAATGAATTAGGAAA
>NW_012145190.1:1339181-1346224 GCF_000956105.1 Propithecus coquereli
AACATTTATTTTTCATATTAGATGGCTTAAAAAAACCTTTTAAAAACTATAGACTGTAGTTCACTTACAGCAAAATAAGGCATAATTATAGAAAAAATCCCATGTAACCATCATCCAGAAATGAAACATGGTGTTATGGTTTGCATGTTTGTTTCCTCCAAACCTCATGCTGAAGTTTGATCCCCAATGTTGGAGGTGAGGCCTAATGAAAGGTGTTTTGGTCATGGGGTCAGATCCCGCATGAGTAGATTACTGCCCCTCCCAGGGGGTGAGTGAATTCTCACCCTATTAGTTCCATGAGAGCTGTTTGTTAAAAAGGGACTGGCCTTGCCCCCAGGCCCCTCTTGCTTCCTCTCTCGCCACGTGATCTCTGCAGTGCTGGGTCCCCTTTGCCTCCTACCATGGGTGGAAGCAGCCTGATGCCTTCGACAGATGAGATACCCAATCATGAACTTTCCAGCCGTCAGAAGCCTGAGTCAAATCAACCTTTTTTTCTTTATAAATTACCCAGCCTCATGTATCCCATTATAGCTACACAAAACAGACTAAGACATATGGCTAACACTTCAGAAGCCCTAGAATGTTGAACTTGGACCACATTCCCCACTCCTACCCCCAGACACTCACAATCCTGACTTTTATGGTGATCCCTTGTTTGTCTTTCATTAGTTTAACCATTTATGCATTTCTAAACAATATAGTTAATTTTGTCTATTTTTGAACATTTTGTGCATGATTATATTGTAAGTATTAGTTTGTGGCTGGCATTTTTTATTTAACAATATTTTTGTGAGGTCAATCTTTGTTGCTGCTTGTAGCTATAATTTGTCACATTTATTACTATATGATATTCTATTGTGTAGAATAACCTAATTATTCATCCACATTGTATTAGTCAGGATTTTCCAGAGAAACAGAATCAGTTCTATCTATCTATCTATCACCCTATCTATTTCTTTCTTTTTCTCTCTCTCATGTGCACACCTTATTATAAGAAATTAGTCACACAATTTGGAGGCTGACAAGTCCCAAGATATGGGTCAGCAAGCTGGTGACCCAAAGAGCTGATGGTTAAACTGAACTGATTAAATAAAACAGCAACCATAAGTCTCTGGCACATGTTCCATAAAAAGTAGGCACTCAGTGAACGTTAATTCCTTTATGTAGATTGTGAAGGAATGGTGGAAGGCCCCTGGGGAATTGATCCATCTCCAACTAGCTGATACTATAAAACCAGTAAAACAGACAAGATTTTGTTGGTGTGCAAGACCCAGAATGTTTTATACATACTAGCTTAGTTAAGTAACTCTTATCGTTTTCAAAATGTCTTAAAATCTGTGGTTAAATTTGAGCTTGACCATTTGGGATGCCAGTTTGGGCTTGACAGATGTCTTGGCTATAAAAGTGAAATGGCACAAATTGATATCAATGTTACGTAACCAGGGCTAATTTGAGCCAGACTGCAGTATCTGTGAAGTTTATCTCTGACTGCGTCCTCTTCTGCTCTGAAACTTTCTTCATTCACTGTTGCCTTCTTCCTTTAACTTTTCAGATGCTTTGAGCTCTCTCTCTCAGATCCTTACTGTGTAAATGACTCATGAAACTTAAAGAGTAACCTCCCTAAAAGTGAAAGTTTGCCATTTTAAAAGGAGACAAACATTAAACTAACAGGTGAGTTTCAGACGGTAGAATTCCAGGCATCCGCATGAAAATAAGGTGAAGTTTGGAGGTTAAGAACCTCCCTCATGCCTAGAATATGTGTCACTCAGTGTCTCTTCCTTCACAAACACTTTTTAGATTCCTTATTTCTTATTCCTTGCGTAGGGTCCAAGAGTAAACAACTTTTTCAGGAACTTGTTTTTTCCCTCTCTCTCTCCCTGGGAGCAAAGGCTCAAACATGAGTCAGGATGAGAGGATATCATCAGAGCAGCAGAAGAGGAAAGGGGAGAATTTGGGTTGAGTTTATGGAATGGCAGACAGACTAGAGTAATGCGTCGAGAAGACATGCTAAAGAAGTCCCTCTCATCTGTCTTGGTCTTGCAGTTCCTGGAGGCTCCATAAATAGAGTCTGAACATACCAGACACTTAAAAAGCAAATGCCGACTGACTGCCCTCAGCTTCTCCTTCTTGCCAGTCTATACTCTAAATACTTTCTATTTTGATTTATTCTGATTTGGATAGAGTCTAATCAGGCATGTGTAGCTCCTTCCAATACCAAGATGCTCTGTAAAGAGATGGGAGAGAATTTGAAGCTGGCTTAATCAACCAGGGCTCAAAATTACCATTCCTCCTCGTACTGGAAGTGTGTGTTTGTGGGTACACACTTGGAGTGAGGGGATAAAGGAAATTGTAGAGAGGTTACAACCTATGAGAATCACTTCTCTAGTGCATGTTAACATCATCAGCTTTGGGCAGTAGAGACGGGGTTTTCAAATCAATGGTTAAGGGTATGCTTAGGGAGACGGTTTTCTATCTTTGCAGATGAATCACTACACTTACTGCTAGAGTACATCTTTGTGAAGGAAGGTGTGCCAAATCCGAAACTCACAGCTTCATAAATTAATAAATCTCTGGGGTGTAAAGAGCACCTCCTAATTTGAGTTTTGAAAAGCAGAGGTAATTAATTTCCATCCCAGTGGTCAGTCCCTCAGATTCCCCAGGGTTGATCTAAGTTGGGATTTTCCTTTGTGGTCCAGGAGGAAAACACATGGAGAGTCTGGAAGACACAACAGGATAAACACTTGATCATCTTAAATATTGCCCTCTTCACCCCCCAAAACTCGTTAGCATAGATAATCTCATGTTTATTGAATTTCTATTGTTTGCCGAGTGTCGTGCTGGGCATTTGGAGTCAGGAAGATCTGGGTGTGCATCAGAGTTCTGCCCCTTCCTTTTTGTGTAACCTTGAGCACACAAGTTTAGTTTTTCATGCTGAGATCTTGTTTCCTTCCTGCACAGGGATAGTGCAGTGTGCATTGTAGCACTGCAATGAGTATTTAATTAAATAACTTTTGTGTCTGCTACATATTAAGTGTCCAATAAAGGAAAGTTACTGGGATTATTATGAGAATAGGCTATTTGGGGAGGGTGGTTTGCTGAGGAAATTTCTTCCCCTTTCTGGCTATCCATGGCACAGTCAGTAGACAGGTGACCATGAGGAAAGGTGAGAGGCATGTGGAGGGAGGAGTCTCTGTTTTCAAATGTGAGCACTGAATGTATCCCTCGCCTAAGGCAGAGGTGGAGGTGATGGCTTGGATCATTTAAATCTGCAGTAGTTTGGAGAAATATGTTTCTCCCCATGGCCTAGAAAAACACTTTCTTCTTCTCCAACACCCTCCACAGGGCATTCTTGATCTCTTTGTTCCTCAAACTGTAGATGAGAGGGTTCAGCATGGGGATCACCAGTGCATAGAACACAGATACTACCTTGTCCCTGCCAGGCGAGTAGCTGGAGCTGGGTCGCAGGTACATAAAAAGGGCCGTCCCAAACAACAGCGTCACCACCAGGAGGTGTGAGGCACATGTGTTAAAGGCTTTCCATCGACCTTCCGCTGAGCGGATCTTCAGGACAGCAGACACTATGTAACCATAAGAGACAAGGAGGATGAGGAATGATGTCCCCCCGACAGCAACCACCACAAGGAAATTCACCACCTGACTGAGGAAGGTGTCAGAGCAAGACAGAGCCAGGACTGGCGGAAGGTCGCAGAAGAAGTGATTGATGACGTTGGGTCCGCAGAAATGGAGCTGAAATACGGAGCTGGCCTGGATCAGGGAGCTCAGAAAGCCGCCGATATAGGCCCCAACCACCATGCGTGTGCAGAGGCCCTGGGACATAATCGTGGTGTAGCGAAGGGGGCTGGAGATGGCTGCGTGTCGGTCATAGGCCATGGCTGTCAGGAGGAAGCACTCGGTTAGACCCAGGCCAACAAAGAAAAAAAACTGGGTGGCACAGCCCATGAACGAGATGGTCTTCTGCTTCTGGAAGGAGTCAGTGAGCATTTTGGGAGCCACTGCGGAAGAGTAGCAGATGTCAATGAAGGACAGATTGCTGAGGAAGAAGTACATGGGTGTGTGCAGATGGATGTCACTTTGGATCAGAAAGACGAGGGCCAGGTTCCAGGCCAGAGTCACTAAATAGATGCCCAGGAAGGTCACAAAGAGAAGCGCCTGGAGTTCTGGATGGTCTGTGAATCCCAGGAGAATGAACATGGTGACTGAGGAGCTGTTCCAGCCCTCAGTTGTGGACATGTTTCCCATGGACCACAAGGACAAGATGCAGATCTGGGATAATAATGATAATCCATAATACAGGTGGTATCAACAAATAATTACAAAATGCACAAGAGGGAGGGCAGAGGATTACAGAGGGTTGCAACTTTATGCAAAGATTTTCTCTCTCTCTCTCTGTCTTGGTCTCAGTGTCTCTCTCAAAGAAGGCAATTGCAGTCATTGTCTTAAATATTAATATTTAGGCAGTATAGTGTAGCTGATATGAGTTTAAACTTTGTATCCAGACTCCCTGGGATCAACTTCTGCCTTTACCATTTTACTAGTTGTGTCACTTTCGGCGAGATACCTACCATCTCTTGCTTCAATTTCCTTATCTTTCAAGCTGAATGATAGCAATTACTTTACACATTTGCTTTCAGGATTAAATAAGGCAATGTATGTAAAGTGCCTGACACACAATAAGTGGTCAGTGAGTTATTATTAGGACAGTTCTGTACGCCCTGGATGCATTAGGTCTTGCCCTGAAATAACTATTCATCTACTTCACTCAAGTTTCAATATTAGAATGAAAAGATCAATGGGACCAAGTTCAGCTACCTAGTTGTGAGATGATCAATCAGACAGAATATTTTTAATGAAAAGGATCAGACCACAAGTATATAGAAATGTTCCTAGTTGTTACATATTAGGTCTGAATAAGCGAATGTAATTCCAATTTCAAATGTGTGTCAGTCTGAGCTCTCTAAGCTGTTTGATTGTTATGAGTGTGGGCTCTGGATCTAGACTTCCTGGAATCAATTCCCAGCCTCGCTTAGTAAATGTGTGATGTTGAGCAGATCACTTGAACTCTCTATTTGTTTCTGTAAAATTATAGCTAATAATAGCATTTACTTTGTTATAGGATCTATGTCTATCTGTCTGTCTATCTATCCCTTTTAGAACATACCTGGCTCATAGTAAGTTTTCTATAAGTGTTTGTTGTTGCTGTTGTTATTTCAAGCCTAAGTTACAAAGTACCTTCAATCAAATTCTTTGAATTTTCAGTGCATGAAGCATCTTTCAAGAGCAGGAAATTGATTCCATAGAATCCACGTCAATAAGAACCATCACCCCCTTACATATCCCCACTAAATCGCAATCCACATTGACCAGAAGGGAATTGCTGTCAGTGGGCTTCTGAAGCTGAGTCCCTAACCCTATAGAAGATTCCAGGAAAGCGGTCAGAGGGCCTGGTGGCTCATGGTGAATGACCCTTAAAGGTTTGGAATATATCTTGATCCTTCATTTGGAGATCAACAAAATTGCCTTAACTGGCTCTTAAACTATATTTTAGCCTATGTATTTATACCTATGTATTTAAGTATAGTGAGTGTCATCAATTTCATTTTATTTTTCAACATGGAAATAAGTTATTTTATGAATTCAGAAGCAATATAAGAAAACTGCAATATAATTTGATCAATATACCAATGTAAAATATTGAAACAAAAAATCATGTGTAGTTCCTGATCAATGCAAAAAAAAATTTGGAACTGAACATCACAACATTCTAGCTCCTGAAGTAACAACTCTTAACACTTTGTTGTATACTTTTCATATACAAGTATATATGTACACATGTGTGGGTGTTTGTGTCATAGTACATAAGCCTTAGTAACTTGTATATATCATGGAAATCATTCCAAGGCAGTAACTTCACAATTTGGGAAGTAACACTTTCTCTATTTGCTCTGAATTTTTCTTGCTTAGTTTCAGTATCTTCAGTTTTCACAAATCAACCCATATCTACTCATTGACAGTTAAGGGCTCATTGACCTTCGTAACATTTTTCCTGGAACTTACACAGAGAAATGCCTTTGAAATTGGGCCCATCCTCTCTGATATCAATAATAGCTTCTGCTACATATTTTTTATTGCTAAACCCCTCAAATTTGGACAGTGAGAGAACGCGAAGCTCCTTTTAGTCATCACCATGGTGTCATCAGTGCAGAGTTTCAGATAATCCCTTCCTTAGTCTGAATCTTGTCAGTGTGACTTTAAGCTTTTCCCTATGTTCTAAGGTTATGCACCTGTTTGTGAAGGGTGTGTGGACTTTCTAAAGTCAAGAGAGGATTCTTTCCTTTAGAAGAAAAAGGAGGAACCTGCAGCAAACTTTGGCATAATTGAGTGCAGATGTAGAACCACATGGAGATATTGGTAGCTAAAACAGAAAGAGCTCTACTGGAGCCCTCACCCATCGTGTGTTGGGTGAGACATTTAGCAAAATAGACACCTGAGGTCTTTGTTGTGATTCTAGGCTATTTGAGGCACCTACTCAAGTCAGCAGAAAGGGGAGTGAGTAAGGTGGTGGTTATGATTCTGGATAGACTTCAGGACAAGTCTGATTCTAATCCTGACTTGCCAGCTGTGGAATCTTGGACAACTCTTCTAGCCTTTCTGAGTTTTGATTTTCTCATTTGTAAAATGGGAATGACAGTGACTACTGAATAGAGTTTGAGGATTGCTTAAGATAATAATGTCCAAAATGCTCATGTGTCTTGAGATGGAATGTTTGCTTAATAAATTGGGACTGTGACTGCTCCCAGCAGCAATTATTCCTTAAAAAATTATTTATAGAACTGAGCCTTATTTTGGAAACACTTCCTTCTCATGTGATAGGCTGATGTGTGCATATCTCATCAAAATAAGGAGTTCACTAGTGCACCATGAAGATTTGTAAGAAGTATTAATATTTAGGAGCAAGGTTGAGGAATTTTGTGATTTGAGGATTGAGGGGTTAACTGAAAGTCTGTTTTGAATGTTGCTATCAG
>NW_012145190.1:1346274-1359660 GCF_000956105.1 Propithecus coquereli
TTTAATCTACATCTTTATATTTAAAGTGGGTTTCTGTAGAAAACATATAGTTAGATCTTGCTTTTTTAATCCACTGTGCAGTCTGCTTTTTAATTGTTGTATTTAGAACATTTATTTTTCATATTAGATGGCTTAAAAAACCTTTTAAAAACTATAGACTGTAGTTCACTTACAGCAAAATAAGGCATAATTATAGAACAAATCCCATGTAACCATACCAGAAATGAAACATGGTGTTATGGTTTGCATGTTTGTTTCCTCCAAACCTCATGCTGAAGTTTGATCCCCAGTGTTGGAGGTGGGGCCTAATGAGAGGTGTTTTGGTCATGGGGTCAGATCCTGCATGAGTAGATTACTGCCCCTCCCTGGGGGTGAGTGAGTTCTCACCCTATTAGTTCCATGAGAGCTGTTTGTTAAAAAGGGACTGGCCTTGCCCCCAGCCCCCTCTTGCTTCCTCTCTCTCCACGTGATCTCTGCAGTGCTGGGTCCCCTTTGCCTCCTACCATGGGTGGAAGCAGCCTGATGTCTTCGACAGGTGAGATACCCAATCATGAACTTTCCAGCCGTCAGAAGCCTGAGCCAAATCAACCTTTTTTTTTTTATAAATTACCCAGCCTCAGGTATCCCATTATAGCTACACAAAACAGACTAAGACATATGGCTAGCACTTCAGAAGCGCTAGAATGTTGAACTTGGACCACAATCCCCACTCCTACCCCCAGACACTCACAATCCTGATTTTCATGGTGATCACTTGTTTGTCTTTCATTAGTTTAACCACTTAGGCATTTCTAAACAATATAGTTAATTTTGTCTGTTTTTGAACATTTTGTGCATGATTATATTGTAAGTATTAGTTTGTGGCTGGCATTTTTTATTTAACGGTATTTTTGTGAGGTCAATCTTTGTTGCTGCATGTAGCTATAATTTGTCACATTTATTACTATATGATATTCTATTGTGTAGAATAACCTAATTATTCATCCACATTGTATTAGTCAGGGTTTTCCAGAGAAACAGAATCAGTTCTATCTATCTATCATCTATCTATCTATCACCCTATCTATTTCTTTCTTTTTCTCTCTCTCATGTGCACACCTTATTATAGGGAATTGGCCACACAATTTGGAGGCTGACAAGTCCCAAGATATGGGTCAGCAAGCTGGTGACCCAAAGAGCTGATGGTTAAACTGAACTGATTAAATAAAACAGCAACCATAAGTCTCTGGCACATGTTCCATAAAAAGTAGGCACTCAGTGAACGTTAATTCCTTTATGTAGATTGTGAAGGAATGGTGGAAGGCCCCTGGGGAATTGATCCATCTCCAACTAGCTGATACTATAAAACCAGTAAAACAGACAAGATTTTGTTGGTGTGCAAGACCCAGAATGTTTTATACATACTAGCTTAGTTAAGTAACTCTTATCGTTTTCAAAATGTCTTAAAATCTGTGGTTAAATTTGAGCTTGACCATTTGGGATGCCAGTTTGGGCTTGACAGATGTCTTGGCTATAAAAGTGAAATGGCACAAATTGATATCAATGTTACGTAACCAGGGCTAATTTGAGCCAG
Source organism: Propithecus coquereli (assembly GCF_000956105.1). Lineage (NCBI taxonomy): Eukaryota > Metazoa > Chordata > Mammalia > Primates > Indriidae > Propithecus > Propithecus coquereli. The sequence continues at coordinate 1,347,848 of NW_012145190.1, forward strand.
ACTGCAGTATCTGTGAAGTTTATCTCTGACTGCGTCCTCTTCTGCTCTGAAACTTTCTTCATTCACTGTTGCCTTCTTCCTTTAACTTTTCAGATGCTTTGAGCTCTCTCTCTCAGATCCTTACTGTGTAAATGACTCATGAAACTTAAAGAGTAACCTCCCTAAAAGTGAAAGTTTGCCATTTTAAAAGGAGACAAACATTAAACTAACAGGTGAGTTTCAGACGGTAGAATTCCAGGCATCCGCATGAAAATAAGGTGAAGTTTGGAGGTTAAGAACCTCCCTCATGCCTAGAATATGTGTCACTCAGTGTCTCTTCCTTCACAAACACTTTTTAGATTCCTTATTTCTTATTCCTTGCGTAGGGTCCAAGAGTAAACAACTTTTTCAGGAACTTGTTTTTTCCCTCTCTCTCTCCCTGGGAGCAAAGGCTCAAACATGAGTCAGGATGAGAGGATATCATCAGAGCAGCAGAAGAGGAAAGGGGAGAATTTGGGTTGAGTTTATGGAATGGCAGACAGACTAGAGTAATGCGTCGAGAAGACATGCTAAAGAAGTCCCTCTCATCTGTCTTGGTCTTGCAGTTCCTGGAGGCTCCATAAATAGAGTCTGAACATACCAGACACTTAAAAAGCAAATGCCGACTGACTGCCCTCAGCTTCTCCTTCTTGCCAGTCTATACTCTAAATACTTTCTATTTTGATTTATTCTGATTTGGATAGAGTCTAATCAGGCATGTGTAGCTCCTTCCAATACCAAGATGCTCTGTAAAGAGATGGGAGAGAATTTGAAGCTGGCTTAATCAACCAGGGCTCAAAATTACCATTCCTCCTCGTACTGGAAGTGTGTGTTTGTGGGTACACACTTGGAGTGAGGGGATAAAGGAAATTGTAGAGAGGTTACAACCTATGAGAATCACTTCTCTAGTGCATGTTAACATCATCAGCTTTGGGCAGTAGAGACGGGGTTTTCAAATCAATGGTTAAGGGTATGCTTAGGGAGACGGTTTTCTATCTTTGCAGATGAATCACTACACTTACTGCTAGAGTACATCTTTGTGAAGGAAGGTGTGCCAAATCCGAAACTCACAGCTTCATAAATTAATAAATCTCTGGGGTGTAAAGAGCACCTCCTAATTTGAGTTTTGAAAAGCAGAGGTAATTAATTTCCATCCCAGTGGTCAGTCCCTCAGATTCCCCAGGGTTGATCTAAGTTGGGATTTTCCTTTGTGGTCCAGGAGGAAAACACATGGAGAGTCTGGAAGACACAACAGGATAAACACTTGATCATCTTAAATATTGCCCTCTTCACCCCCCAAAACTCGTTAGCATAGATAATCTCATGTTTATTGAATTTCTATTGTTTGCCGAGTGTCGTGCTGGGCATTTGGAGTCAGGAAGATCTGGGTGTGCATCAGAGTTCTGCCCCTTCCTTTTTGTGTAACCTTGAGCACACAAGTTTAGTTTTTCATGCTGAGATCTTGTTTCCTTCCTGCACAGGGATAGTGCAGTGTGCATTGTAGCACTGCAATGAGTATTTAATTAAATAACTTTTGTGTCTGCTACATATTAAGTGTCCAATAAAGGAAAGTTACTGGGATTATTATGAGAATAGGCTATTTGGGGAGGGTGGTTTGCTGAGGAAATTTCTTCCCCTTTCTGGCTATCCATGGCACAGTCAGTAGACAGGTGACCATGAGGAAAGGTGAGAGGCATGTGGAGGGAGGAGTCTCTGTTTTCAAATGTGAGCACTGAATGTATCCCTCGCCTAAGGCAGAGGTGGAGGTGATGGCTTGGATCATTTAAATCTGCAGTAGTTTGGAGAAATATGTTTCTCCCCATGGCCTAGAAAAACACTTTCTTCTTCTCCAACACCCTCCACAGGGCATTCTTGATCTCTTTGTTCCTCAAACTGTAGATGAGAGGGTTCAGCATGGGGATCACCAGTGCATAGAACACAGATACTACCTTGTCCCTGCCAGGCGAGTAGCTGGAGCTGGGTCGCAGGTACATAAAAAGGGCCGTCCCAAACAACAGCGTCACCACCAGGAGGTGTGAGGCACATGTGTTAAAGGCTTTCCATCGACCTTCCGCTGAGCGGATCTTCAGGACAGCAGACACTATGTAACCATAAGAGACAAGGAGGATGAGGAATGATGTCCCCCCGACAGCAACCACCACAAGGAAATTCACCACCTGACTGAGGAAGGTGTCAGAGCAAGACAGAGCCAGGACTGGCGGAAGGTCGCAGAAGAAGTGATTGATGACGTTGGGTCCGCAGAAATGGAGCTGAAATACGGAGCTGGCCTGGATCAGGGAGCTCAGAAAGCCGCCGATATAGGCCCCAACCACCATGCGTGTGCAGAGGCCCTGGGACATAATCGTGGTGTAGCGAAGGGGGCTGGAGATGGCTGCGTGTCGGTCATAGGCCATGGCTGTCAGGAGGAAGCACTCGGTTAGACCCAGGCCAACAAAGAAAAAAAACTGGGTGGCACAGCCCATGAACGAGATGGTCTTCTGCTTCTGGAAGGAGTCAGTGAGCATTTTGGGAGCCACTGCGGAAGAGTAGCAGATGTCAATGAAGGACAGATTGCTGAGGAAGAAGTACATGGGTGTGTGCAGATGGATGTCACTTTGGATCAGAAAGACGAGGGCCAGGTTCCAGGCCAGAGTCACTAAATAGATGCCCAGGAAGGTCACAAAGAGAAGCGCCTGGAGTTCTGGATGGTCTGTGAATCCCAGGAGAATGAACATGGTGACTGAGGAGCTGTTCCAGCCCTCAGTTGTGGACATGTTTCCCATGGACCACAAGGACAAGATGCAGATCTGGGATAATAATGATAATCCATAATACAGGTGGTATCAACAAATAATTACAAAATGCACAAGAGGGAGGGCAGAGGATTACAGAGGGTTGCAACTTTATGCAAAGATTTTCTCTCTCTCTCTCTGTCTTGGTCTCAGTGTCTCTCTCAAAGAAGGCAATTGCAGTCATTGTCTTAAATATTAATATTTAGGCAGTATAGTGTAGCTGATATGAGTTTAAACTTTGTATCCAGACTCCCTGGGATCAACTTCTGCCTTTACCATTTTACTAGTTGTGTCACTTTCGGCGAGATACCTACCATCTCTTGCTTCAATTTCCTTATCTTTCAAGCTGAATGATAGCAATTACTTTACACATTTGCTTTCAGGATTAAATAAGGCAATGTATGTAAAGTGCCTGACACACAATAAGTGGTCAGTGAGTTATTATTAGGACAGTTCTGTACGCCCTGGATGCATTAGGTCTTGCCCTGAAATAACTATTCATCTACTTCACTCAAGTTTCAATATTAGAATGAAAAGATCAATGGGACCAAGTTCAGCTACCTAGTTGTGAGATGATCAATCAGACAGAATATTTTTAATGAAAAGGATCAGACCACAAGTATATAGAAATGTTCCTAGTTGTTACATATTAGGTCTGAATAAGCGAATGTAATTCCAATTTCAAATGTGTGTCAGTCTGAGCTCTCTAAGCTGTTTGATTGTTATGAGTGTGGGCTCTGGATCTAGACTTCCTGGAATCAATTCCCAGCCTCGCTTAGTAAATGTGTGATGTTGAGCAGATCACTTGAACTCTCTATTTGTTTCTGTAAAATTATAGCTAATAATAGCATTTACTTTGTTATAGGATCTATGTCTATCTGTCTGTCTATCTATCCCTTTTAGAACATACCTGGCTCATAGTAAGTTTTCTATAAGTGTTTGTTGTTGCTGTTGTTATTTCAAGCCTAAGTTACAAAGTACCTTCAATCAAATTCTTTGAATTTTCAGTGCATGAAGCATCTTTCAAGAGCAGGAAATTGATTCCATAGAATCCACGTCAATAAGAACCATCACCCCCTTACATATCCCCACTAAATCGCAATCCACATTGACCAGAAGGGAATTGCTGTCAGTGGGCTTCTGAAGCTGAGTCCCTAACCCTATAGAAGATTCCAGGAAAGCGGTCAGAGGGCCTGGTGGCTCATGGTGAATGACCCTTAAAGGTTTGGAATATATCTTGATCCTTCATTTGGAGATCAACAAAATTGCCTTAACTGGCTCTTAAACTATATTTTAGCCTATGTATTTATACCTATGTATTTAAGTATAGTGAGTGTCATCAATTTCATTTTATTTTTCAACATGGAAATAAGTTATTTTATGAATTCAGAAGCAATATAAGAAAACTGCAATATAATTTGATCAATATACCAATGTAAAATATTGAAACAAAAAATCATGTGTAGTTCCTGATCAATGCAAAAAAAAATTTGGAACTGAACATCACAACATTCTAGCTCCTGAAGTAACAACTCTTAACACTTTGTTGTATACTTTTCATATACAAGTATATATGTACACATGTGTGGGTGTTTGTGTCATAGTACATAAGCCTTAGTAACTTGTATATATCATGGAAATCATTCCAAGGCAGTAACTTCACAATTTGGGAAGTAACACTTTCTCTATTTGCTCTGAATTTTTCTTGCTTAGTTTCAGTATCTTCAGTTTTCACAAATCAACCCATATCTACTCATTGACAGTTAAGGGCTCATTGACCTTCTTAACATTTTTCCTGGAACTTACACAGAGAAATGCCTTTGAAATTGGGCCCATCCTCTCTGATATCAATAATAGCTTCTGCTACATATTTTTTATTGCTAAACCCCTCAAATTTGGACAGTGAGAGAACGCGAAGCTCCTTTTAGTCATCACCATGGTGTCATCAGTGCAGAGTTTCAGATAATCCCTTCCTTAGTCTGAATCTTGTCAGTGTGACTTTAAGCTTTTCCCTATGTTCTAAGGTTATGCACCTGTTTGTGAAGGGTGTGTGGACTTTCTAAAGTCAAGAGAGGATTCTTTCCTTTAGAAGAAAAAGGAGGAACCTGCAGCAAACTTTGGCATAATTGAGTGCAGATGTAGAACCACATGGAGATATTGGTAGCTAAAACAGAAAGAGCTCTACTGGAGCCCTCACCCATCGTGTGTTGGGTGAGACATTTAGCAAAATAGACACCTGAGGTCTTTGTTGTGATTCTAGGCTATTTGAGGCACCTACTCAAGTCAGCAGAAAGGGGAGTGAGTAAGGTGGTGGTTATGATTCTGGATAGACTTCAGGACAAGTCTGATTCTAATCCTGACTTGCCAGCTGTGGAATCTTGGACAACTCTTCTAGCCTTTCTGAGTTTTGATTTTCTCATTTGTAAAATGGGAATGACAGTGACTACTGAATAGAGTTTGAGGATTGCTTAAGATAATAATGTCCAAAATGCTCATGTGTCTTGAGATGGAATGTTTGCTTAATAAATTGGGACTGTGACTGCTCCCAGCAGCAATTATTCCTTAAAAAATTATTTATAGAACTGAGCCTTATTTTGGAAACACTTCCTTCTCATGTGATAGGCTGATGTGTGCATATCTCATCAAAATAAGGAGTTCACTAGTGCACCATGAAGATTTGTAAGAAGTATTAATATTTAGGAGCAAGGTTGAGGAATTTTGTGATTTGAGGATTGAGGGGTTAACTGAAAGTCTGTTTTGAATGTTGCTATCAGAAAGGAGAACTTTCCTATTTAAGGATGAGATTTCCCAGCCCCAGAAACAGAAAGTGAAGCTGGACAAACTGAAACAAAAGGAAAAGTATATGTAGAGTTTTATACCCACATAGGAGAATCTTATTCTAGAACATTAAAGAGAAGGGCTGTAGGGAATGCTCTATGTCATTGGACTCTGCTCATGAAGAGTTGCTTCTTCCCTGAAGAGAGTAAGGACGTCTCCCTCACTCTTGGAGCAAACTTGGGGAGGCTCAGTTGGGTCTGAGTCTGGACTCCCTATTATTCTATGATATAGGTAAAATCAACACCAGGTCCATTTTACACAGTTGAAGAGGGAGAATCTGAGAGGCTCGGTGATCTTAGATTCATAGATGCTGGAATTGCATCTTTGTGGGTAACACTAGCCTGGAAGGCCATGTGAAGATTCAATAATACAGTGAAAATAAGCACCTACCACAGTACCGTGCACATAGAAGACACTCTGTAAATGATAGGGACTTACAGAGTTGATTTATGACTCAGTTCATTTTCCATCAAATATCTGCAAGAAAGTGTTAAACTTTATAACCAAGTTGCCTAGTTTGAGTTTAACAGATGCAGTTGGTGATGGAGGGAAAAATGGAATAATGATGAGGAGAACCTCAGCCGTATTGTAGAGTGTGTCGTGTTCTGGGGTTTCTCCATCAGCCCCCACCTGGGCTCACTCCTTCACTTCCTGAAGCCTCCTCTCTCACCTGCAGGTGCCCGGTGATCTCAAGATCTGGCTTTTCTAGGTCTTTCTTTCATGCGAAGGTACAAATGATTGATGAAACTGAAAGAATCCCTCTCAATATAAGGTGACAATTTAAACGGGGCCAAGACTGTAATCCAAGAATTAAGATTCAGATGGTAAAATTCAAAGCATCCGTCAGATAAGAGGAGGGTTTTGGAGTTGGGAGGTCTTTGCGGTGTTTGGAAAATCTGCTGTGTAAAGTCTGTCTGGGTTACAGACCTTCCAGATTACTTTTCAGACTACTTACAAATGACTAGGGCTGTGTTCAAGGGCATAGAAATTCCCTCAGAAATTTTATTTCCCCTTAATTCTTCTGCTAGTTGCAAGGGCTCAAACATATTCTATCCGGGAAGCTCATCAAAGGAGTGGTAACGCAGAACCAAGGTTGGACTGTGATTCCAGAATTGGGCTCTTAAACATCTCACTTTGCAGCCTCACTTAGAGGATCACAATGAGCAAATTTTCCTCTTTAGAGTAAACTTGGTTTTTGAAAAGACTGGTTTAATATTTGTTTTACCTTAGCATTCAATAGCATGCTAGGTTTACTTTTCACAAAATTTTTAATAAACGATTAACACATTTATAAAGCTAATCATTCAATTCATCATGGTTTTCTGAAGAATTTTTAAAAATGCTACTGAATATTTAATGATCAACTGATCATCAGTGGAAGAGATCATGTATCTCTTTTAGCTCTCTTTTAGTAATATGGGCCACTTAAGATATAATATAGAATAGAGTCTGGCTTATAGTACATATCAATTAATAAAACACTGCAATGGGGAACTTATTCAACTGATAAATCGGGAGCATAGTATTATCTGAGACACATAACAGAATTTAATGTAAATCCTGAATTTCTGTATGTTATCTTGAATTTCAATTTTGAATTAAATTAAAGAAAGCTCAAATGTGAAAAAATAAGAGTAATATGAGCTTTAAAAATTTTTGCAAAAAAATGTTTAATGTGTAAGTTCGATTTTACCATATTCTACCTAAGTACATAAATTATAGTCAGCAATGCTTGAAAACAAAAAAGTATACAGCAGACCTTTTGCAAAGTATAGCACTAAAAAGAAATGAGTTATCAAGTCATAAAAAGACATGGAGAAACCATAAATGCATTTTACTAATTGAAAGAAAATGATCTATAAAGGCTACATACTGTATGATTCCAAATATATGACATTCTGGAACAGGCAAACCTGTGGAGACAGTAAGAAATCAGTGGTTGTTTTGGGTCAGAGGGAGGGAGGTGGGAAGAGACAGAGCACAGAGGATTTTTAGGGCAGGAAAACTATTTCGTCAGGTACCATAATGGTGGGTACATGATGTCATTATACATTTGTCCAAACCCATGTCATGTGCCACACAAGAGTGAACCCTAATACAAACTATGGACCTTGGGTGAGAATAATGTGCCAATTTAGATTCATCAATTGTAACAAACGTACCATGTTGGTGGAGATGTTGGTCATGGAGAAGTCTGTGTGAATGTGGGCACAGGGAATATGGAAAATCTCTATACTTTCTGCTCCATATTGCTGTGAACCTAAAACTGCTCTAAAAAAATAAAGTCTATTTTTTAATAGTACAAAAAAAAAAAAAGATTGGGCTGAATTTAGGGAAAGACAGATAGTATTGAGAGATATAGGGAGAAAACCTAAAAGCCAAAGAACTCCTAGATGCAGGGAGCTCTATAAAGTGAGATTAGTATGGGCATGAAGACAGAGTAGAAGATGAACGACCACACTTACCCTCTCCCTCCTGTTCTGTCTGCCCTTTAGCTGGTACCTGTTTTGAATTGTCCTGCTTTGGAAGAAGTTTAATCAGACTTCAGTGACTGCTTCCAATGCCCAAAATGCTAATGAGTTTGGAGAGAGCTTGAGGCTGGTTTGTTCATCAAGGATCAAAATATCTCTTAGAGCACAGAAAGTGTGTTTGTCGACCGAAAAAGATACACAAAGAGAGGAGGGAGGTTGTAATCTTTAAGAAGCTCTTTTGGTATATGCTAACATCCACATTTGGGGTCCTTTTGGAAGAGTGTTTCAAAACTAGGCGTGGGGGTGAATTTCGAAGAGGTTTTTTTTCTCTCTTTGGAGATGTTTTGTTACATTTGCCCTTAGGGTCCTTTTGAAAGAGAAAGGAATGCGTCACCCAAACTTCACAGCTTTGTAGTTAATTGCTCTCTGGGGTTGTCTAGAACACAAACTCACATAAATGCTCCAAAGACAATGTTTATTAAACTCCATCCCAGTGGCCAGGTCCTTTGATCCCCCAAGGCTAATCAAGATATCCTCTGGGAGTACATGAAGAAGAAACTCAGGATAGCAGAGGAATGTATGGACAGGATATGCACCCACTCCACAGAAGAAAGCAGGATTGCCTACACATAAATATTCATTTACTAACCTCTTCTATTTCTTCATAGACCCTGTTTGGCCTGAAGTATGTCACCAGGTGGGACCTCAACCTTCTTGAGCTTCTACTATATGCTAAGCACTGTACTAGGTGCTTTATGTGTATGGACTGACTAAATCCTCCAAAATCACCCTGGCGGTAGAAACTGAAATTCAGAGAACCAATCCCATTAAAAAGTGGGCAAATGACATGAACAGAACTTTTTAATGGGGTTGTTTGTTTTTTTCTTGCTGATTTGTTTGAGTTCTTTGTTAATTCTGGATATTAGGCCTTTATTGAATGTATAGTTTGCAATATTTTCTCCCATTCTGTAGGTTGTATATATACTCATACTCTGCTGATTATTTCCTTTGCTGTGCACAAGGTTTTTAATTTATTTAAGCCCTATTTATTTATTTTTGTTATTGCTTTATTTGCCTTTGGGGTCTTAGTCATAAATTCTTGCCTAGGAGGATGTCTAGAAGAGTTTTTCCTGTGTTTTCTTCTAGAATTTTATGGTTTCATGCCTTACATTTAAGTCTTTTATCCATCTTGAATTAACTTTTGTATATGGTGAGAATTAGGCATCCTGTTCCATTCTTCTGCCTGTGGCTATCCACTTTTCCCAACACTATTTATTGAATAGGGCTTCATTTCCCCGGGATATGTTGTTTGCTTTTGTCAAAGATCAGTTGGTTGTAGGTAGATGGTTTTATTTCTCGGTTCTCTGTTCTGTTCTGTTGGTCTTTGTCTCTAATTTTATACCAGTACCATGCTTTTTTGGTTACTACAGCCTTGTAGTATAATTTGAAGTCAGATAACATGATGCCTCCAGATTTGTCCTTTTTGCTCAAGATAGCTTTGGCTATTCAGGCTCTTTTTTGGTTTCACATGAAACACAGAATTATTTTTCTAGATCTGTGAAAAATGACATTTATATTTTGGTGGGGATTGCATTGAATCTATAAATCACTTTTGGCAGTATGGACATTTTGGTGATGTTTGTTCTACCAATACGTGAGCATGGGATGTTCTTCCATTTATTTTTGTCACCTATGATTTCTTTCTTCATTATTTTGTAGTTCTCCTTGTAGAGATCTTTCACCTCCTTGGTTAATTATATTCCTAGGTATTTTACTTTCTTTGTAGCTATTATAAATGATATTGAGTCTCTCATTTGGCTCTCAGCTTGACTGTTATTAGCACATGGAGATACTACTAATTCGTGTACATTGATTTTGTAATCTGAGACTTTGCTGAATTTATCAATTGTAGGAATCTTTTGATGGAATCTTTAGGGTTTTATAGATACAAGATTATATCATCAACCAACAGGGATAGTTTGACCTTCTCTTTCCTTATTTGGATACCCTTTATTTCTTTCTCTTGTCCAATTGCTCTGGCTAGGACTTCCATTACTATGTTGAATGGAAGAAGTGTCAGTTGGCAGACTTGTCTTGTTCTAGTTCTTAGGCGGAATGCTTTCAACTTTTCCTCATTCAGTGTGATGTTGGCTATGGGTTTTATGCTTTTGAGCTATTTTTCTTCTTTGCCTAGTTTGTTGAGGGTTTTTTTTTTTTATCAAGAAAGGGTGCTGGATTTTATCAAATGCCTTTTCTACATTTATGGAGATGATCATGTGATCTTTGTGTTTGCTTTTGTTTATGTGGCAAATTATGTTTATTAACTTGAGTTTGTTGAACCATCCTTGCATCCTTGGGATGAAATCTACTTGATCACGGTGAATTATCTTTTTGATGTGCTGTTGAATTTGGTTTGCTAGTATTTTGCACGTATGTTCATAAGGGATATTGATCCGAATTTTTCTTTTTTTTTCTTGTGTTCTTTCCTGGTTTTGGTATCAAGATGATACAAGCTTTGTAGAATGAGTTAGGGAGGATTCCCTCCTTTTGATGTAATGGAATAATTTCTGTAGTATAGGTACCAATTCTTCTTTGTAGGTCTGAAAGAATTCAGCTGTGAATCTATCTGGGCTGGGGCTTTTTTTCTTGGGAGTTTTTTTTTTTTATTATTACAGCTTTTATCTTGCTGCTTATTATTAATCTGTTTGGGATTTCTATTTCTTCCTAATTCAGGCTTAGGAGGTTGTTTGTTTCCAGGAATTTATCCATTTTATCTATGTTTTCTAGTTTGTGCATGTAGAGATTTTCATAGAATTCATAGATGATATTTTCTATTTCTGTGCTATAAGTTGTAATGTCTTCTTTTTACTTTCTGATTGAGCTTATTTGGGTCCTTTCTCTTCTATTTCTGGTTAATCTAGCTAGAAGTCTATCAATTTTGTTTATCTTTTCAAAGAACCAAACTTTTGTTTCATTGATCCCTTGTAATTTTTTTTTTTTGTTTCCATTTCATTTAGTTCTGCTCTGATCATTGTTGTTTCTTTTCTTCTGCTAGCTTTGGGTTTGGTTTGTTCTTCTTTTTATTGTTCCTTGAAGTGTGACATTAAGTTGTAAATTTGTGAACTTTCTGTCTTTTTGATGGAAGCATTTAAAGTTATGAATTTCTTTCTTGACACTGCTTTTACTGTATCCCATAAATTTTGGATGCTTGTGTCATGATTGTTGTTCAGTTTGAAAAATCTTTTTTCTTTTAATTTCAAAATATTATGGGGATACAAACATTTGTAGTTACATGGATAGCTTTTGTAATGCTTGAGTCAGGGTTTTAAGTGTGCCCATCACCCACATAGTGTTCATTGTATCTGTTAGGTAGGTTTTAGCCCATCTCCTCCTTCCCTCTCCCCCCTGCTTGATTTCTACTGTGTTTTTCTTCCCTCTGTGCACATGTGTACTTATTGGTTAGTTCTAATTTAATAGCAAGTACAGTTTGAAAAATCTTTTGATTTCCATCTTAATTCCATCATTGACCCAAGGATCATACAGTGGCTGGTTGTTTAATTTCCATGAACTTGTGTAGATTTAAGAATTCCTCTTAGATACAAGTAGAAGTGCCATTCGATCCAGCAATCCCATTATTGGGCATCTACCCAAAAGAGCAAATGATACTGTATAAGAAAGACACCTGCACCCGAAT
>NW_012145190.1:1361007-1376951 GCF_000956105.1 Propithecus coquereli
ATTGTTTATTTAAAAATACTTTTCCAAGATTGGCTAAAAATGAAAGTCTTTTTTTAAACCATGTCTTTTTTTAAACCATATATTTAGCTGGTATTTAATAAAAATATGTAGTTAACATGGGACAACAATAATACAGATTATCATGTTACTTATAATGAACTTGTATCAAAATATTACAGATGGAGGTGTTTCTTCTGAGACAAATGATAACCCCTCACATTTGAAAAGTCCTTCTATAATGGTTTTCATATATGAGGTTGTATATCACATGACCCTCACACAGCCATACAGTGAAGATACATTTGGTGCAATCTCACAGATGAAGGAAAACCTTATATGAGATCAATCGAGGTGCCCAAGTCCACACAATGGCAACAGGGTGGATTTCAACCCATGCCATGTGACATCACTACCAATTATTTCTACCTCTGACGCCCACTCTTCTCGTTTGCTCTTTCATTATGCCATCGTGCCTCTTTTTAAAGATTTTAACATCTGATTTGTTTAAAAGGATATCCATGAATGTAAACTTGTGACTTACCTGTTGTCAATTACATCACCCTTATCTAAATATATTTGCTTATTATCGTTTTTCACCATTTACATTATGCTCAGTAAATTGCCCATCCCCCTGGTCTGGTTTCTTTCTCAGATGTGAACTCCATGATAGTATTAAGTCAGGTGCTTGCAGAGCACATGGTACAGTGTGCTTGGAGTGCGGTGGGCATATAACGTTTTTGAGGATGATCAATCACTGTTGCAATGTTGGAGTTTCATGTGGATTTTAGCCCCCCAGAGGTCATCTCTTAAAACTGGTCCTACAATTTAGGCACTCTTCCACTAGGTGGCAGCAACATTCCACAGGGGTCAAAACCAGTAGGAATCAGTGCAGATAATGGTTTATTAACGTACAAGGCCAGTCGGGAAAGTATCCAGCCATGTAATATCAAAAATAGAGACGTTTATTGAAGAAAATACAAGATACAAGAAACATTGTACATAGGACAATGATGCCTCAGTCCCCTTCAAAGGAGGCACCTTGGTACCTCACACAGTTCTCCCAGCATCTCCTAAGCTAACACGTACACGTTCAACATTCTCAGGTGTTCTGCTTGTTGCAGGCCGTTCAGAAAGTGGATCACTTTCAACAGATTCTTGACCATCTTTGAAGCTTTTGTGCCACACTTTTACTTGCGCTGCACTCATTGCATCGTCCCCAAAAGCCTTCTGCATCATTGGGATAGTTGCCATAGAGGATTGTTCAAGCTTAATGCAAAATTTGATGCAGATTCATTGCTCTACTCGCTCAGTCATTTTGAATGCTATGGCCACACAGTACACATGCTCACTCCACCGCTTCTAGTGCCCCACTGACCAGTACAGTGAAGGCGTCATTGTTCACGCATGCGCATCCCAGTCCACTCTGCTGAGCTGCCGGGTTACTTCCATGTCGTGCAAACCATTCTCATTACATTAAAATATTAACAATGGCTGGATACTTTCTGGACAGATCTCGTAGCTATCTTAATTGTAATTACGCTGTTTGGGTTATTAGAGGTCTTCTACTTTAGCTCTTTGGTTTCAGAATAAAAAACTGAGGCCCTGAGAGATCAACCGCCCAATTTGCCACATTAGAATGGGAATTGTTATTCAGGTACCATGATTTTTAACTTTGTGCTTTTCACCTTTCATATATTTTTAAAAATATCTCTAAAACCTTTAAACGTACCTTTACCGTGGATTCGTTAGGGCTGCCTGGTGAAAAGACTTTGGACTTAGGTTGAAATTTTTACTAGTCACTGGTAGAAGAAATACAAACTGGGATAACTTTTCAAACTACAATTTGAGAATCAAGATCTTTTACTGCTAAGCACCTTTGAATTTTTTTCTGGGTTTGCTTCAAAAACAACTAAAATAAATGCATTAAAATAGCTATGCTAAAACATTAAACTAACATTAAAGTAAATCATATGTTAGGAGAATCTGCCAGAGAACAAACTCTAAGATGCATAGAATCCTAGCAAGATAAATTTTGAGTTGAATCTCAAAGCACTGTCTTCTACTTCTAAGCATTGATAATTCTATGTGGAGTTTATTAGTCTGTATGTGCTATTTGCTTTGATATTTTTATTTATTGTGGTAAGAAGCAACTAACGTTCAGTTTACCATCTGTATTAGTCAGGCGTCTCTAGAGAGACAGAACCAATACAATGTAGACAGACAGACAGATGAGAGGGAGTTTATTACGGGGAATTGGCTCACGAGATTATGAAGGCTGAGAGGTTCCACGATACAACGTCTGCAAGCTGAAGAATAGGGAAGCCTGGCTTTCTGCGTGTGAACTCATCCAAATCCAAAGGCCTCAGAACCGGGAAAGCTGATGGTGTGACTCTCAATACCGGGCCCACAGCCTGAGAACCTGGGGGGCTGCTGAGGCAAGTCCCAGAGTCAGAAGGAGAACCGGAGTTCTGATGTCAAAGGGCAGGAGAAGAAATGTGTCCCAGCTCCAGAAGAGAGAGGGAGAATTTGCCTCTCCTGGATGCTTTTTGTTCTTTTTGTGCCCTCAGCTGATTGGATGGTGCCTACCTACATTGGGTAAGGGTGGCTCTTCCTTACTCACTCCACTAATTCAAATGCCAGTCTTTTCCAGAAAGACCCTCCCAGACACACCCAGAAACAATGCATTACCAGCTGTCTGGGTATCCCTTAATCCAGCCAAGTTGACACCTAAAATTAACCATCACACCATGGTAACTATTTTTTAAGTGTACACTTGAGTAGTTTTAAGTATATTCACATTGTTGTGCGACAGATTTGCTTTGATACTTTTTGATGGTCACTTAAACTTCTGCTATTTTAATCAAATTTGCTTTTTTAAAGTAAGGGTATGGAAAGCTTGTGATTTTGTGCATGACTTTCTTTCTCCTTCTCAAATTTCTTATAGAATAGCTTGACAAATACAGTGCATGTTCCCATTCTGCATTTTCCTGCCTAATGCAGACATCGTTAACTAATAATTTGCTATTTATGCTTAAGATTCTCAGTCTTACTTTGTACATAACCATTATCACTATAATCAGAATTGACATGAGAGATGAAATCTATTTCTATCCTATCTTATCAGCTTTTTCTAATCCTAGGAAAAGGTATAGGTCATAATTATGGGGTTTGCCTTTTAAGTTTCCCAGATCTTAACTCACTATCAAAACTCTCTAGTTGGACTTGCCTCTCCCAGCCTGAGGATTTGCTGGGCCAGTTTACCTCCAACCCTGGATATCAGAATGTTTCTCTTGAAGAAGAACTTCCTTGCCTTTTCACGTTCACAGCTGATTTTGGAAGTCATTTACCTTCTTTTCCTTACAACATCTCAGTCAGTAAATTTTTTCCCCCAAATTAAGTTTATTGCCTTGTGTGTCAAGAGTCTCAGTAATTATAGATGTTCATATAGAAGACATTTCTATCATTTAATTTTTTTTTCTTTTCAGACTATGGACTTTTAACTTGATATTTATGAAACAGATTAACTCACTTTTAGGAAATTTATTCCTTAATAAAATATTTCAAAAAGAAAATGACTGTCTTAAAATAACAGACTTTCACGGCTGGAGGGGTCCTTGGAGAAAGAACCCAATTTACTCAGGCCCAGGGGCGTTCCTTGAGTTGCCCACAGTGACACATCCATGTAGTGGCAGTGCTGGGAGTAGCATCCAAAATATTAAAAAAGAAAAGAAATTGTTTTCATCACAATGAAAAGTCAGAAAGGAAAGACACTTCTTGGCCATGACCCAAGGGACAGAGTTAATGACGTGATTAGTTAATATTCATTGAGAGATTTCTATTCATCAGGCATGGTACTACGCCTTTCTTATTTAAATCTTATTTAATTATCACAGCGACCGACCCTTTTGAGGTAGGTATTATTGTGATACTGGTTTTACAAATGAGGAAGTTGATATTTAAGAGATTAAACAACTTTGTACATGTTTATATTGATAAAATGGCAGAGTCAGAATTTGAACCCAACTCTCTCAGTTGGAAACCTGTGTTTGTAACCACTGTATGTTAGTATTAATACAAGGCTTGTTCTCTTTGTGTGTGTGGTTTACTTCTGATAAAAGTCTCTTAAGCAAAAGGCTGTCCGCCGATGCAAAAGGACATCTTCCTGGATTCAAATTAGGGAAAGCTCAATGGAGAATAAGGAGGGGACAGGAAAGAGTGCTCTGGTGATGGATGGCTGGCCCCTCTCGCCATCTCTCCAGAGAACAATTAGTGCTCAGAAATGTTTGGCTGTAATGATTGCTGGGCTTTTTACGTTGGACCCTGGAGTGTGTGCCAGAGAGAGAGTATGGCTATCGCTGCCCGTTAAAATAATGAACTCCTGTAGGCCACTTGGAAGACTTGGCAACAAAGGAGCAGGGATCTTAGAAGCAGGTATTACTATTTACAGAGGCCAAAGCATAAAAAATTGACTGAACCAGAAACCGGGTGGGAGCAGTGGGAAATGCAGATGAACTGAGGGTTGCAAAAGATATTATCAGAGCAAAGCGACCAATATTTCTTCTCTTGTAGCACAAGATCGCAGGACACTGCTGCCTAAAGTAATTCAGTAAGTCCCGCTCAGTCCCCCCAACCTCATTCGTCCAGCAAATGGCAACTGTAAATTTACAGCCTATTTTTTTATTTGTAAAAAGGGCAGAGTAACACTACCACTTCCTGAGGCTGAGAGAATTAAATGGGTTTATATAAATCAAGTCCTTAGAACAGTGCCTGGTATACAATAAGTGCTAAATAAGTGTGGTTATATAATGATTGTTATTATATTATTATGATTGTGATTATATTATATATTAAATATTTTATTATAATAATCATAGGCCAAATTATAACTCATTATATAACTCATAGGCCAAAAACACTCTGCTAAACTCTGAGGGTAAGCAGTGAAAAAAATTCATTTATTCAACAAATATTTACTGGGTGCCTATGTCCCAGGCACCATTCTAGGTATTTAGGATAGATCAATAAACAGAACAGAAAAAGCTTCCTCTCTGCCTCTGAGCACCTTACATTCTGGTAGGGAAGATTTCATTAAGATAAGAAACACCAAACTCATCTTCACTCCTTTTGGTAGGTTACGTAGATTGGTGCCATAGTCAAGAGCAGTCTAGGCTCCTCTTGGTTTTGACTGCTCAGGCAATGACTTGTGGGGAGATTTGAAACTTGCAGAAAACACAAAACTCGGAGTAGTTTTTAATATGATGAATGACAGAGAAGCACCATCCAATGGTTGCAAGCATGCATGGGCAAATAGATCCCATACGAATGATAAAATACAGCAACTTTAATTTCACCGCTGAGTCTTACCCCAGGGCATTTCTGCCTTTTTACACCCGTTTATATTTCCTTGTTTTGATCTTACATCAGGGCCAGTCTGTCTTTCTTAATCACTCATTGTGGATGGACTCACCTCATATCTCCAGAATGATAATCTGATCTGGCCTGATGACATCAAAGTTGTCCTTTGCCTATCATTGACCTTAGACATCTGATGAAACCTCTCCTCCCCTTGGCTTTTCTTGCTCACGAAATATTAGCTTCTGTGGGTTCCTGACCAACATGGCTCAGTCAATCTCTTTGATATTCCTCCCCTGCCCCCTCATGGAGGCACATTCACAGCCTTCTACTCCACAATGATGCCGATTCGTCCAAACTTTTATCTTTCTATGAATTTTATGCAGTGAATTATATAAAAACTTACTATATAATTAGAACAAAATTTTTAGTTTTAAGCATATATAAGTGTGTATATATGTGCATACACACATACTTATATACACACACATATATAGTTTTTTTCTTAGTTTCATTACCTAAAAGAATAGATTGTTAGACTATGGCTTAAATTTCTTCCCCTAAAATGGCATATGTCAAAAATTATAGAATTAAAGAATTTCTTTCTCTCTTTCTTTTTCTTTCTTTCTTTTTCATTCTCTCTTTCTCTTTCTCTCTCTCCCCTTCCTTCCTTCTCTTTCCTTTGTTTCCTTCCTTCCTTCTTTCCTTTCTTTTTTTTTTCTTTTCTTTCTCTCTTATTT
The DNA here is from genome assembly GCF_000956105.1 of Propithecus coquereli. Taxonomy (NCBI): domain Eukaryota; kingdom Metazoa; phylum Chordata; class Mammalia; order Primates; family Indriidae; genus Propithecus; species Propithecus coquereli. Next base: position 1,367,100 of record NW_012145190.1, read on the forward strand.
TTTATGTTTTTAGAGATGGAGTCTCACTCTGTTGCCAGACTACAGTGCAGTGGTGTGATCATAGCTCACTGCAACCTCAAACTCCTGGGCTCAAGTGATCCTCCTGCCTCAGCCTCCTGAGTAGCTGGGACTACAGGTGCACACCACCATGGCCAGCTAATATCTCTATTTTTAGTAGGGGTCTCAGTCTTGCTTGGGCTGGTCTTGAACTGTTGACCTCAAGCAGTCCTCCATCTTTGGCCTCCCAAAGTGCTGGGATTATAGGTGTGAGCTTCTGTGCCCAGCCAAAACTCGGATTTCTGATTCCCAATCACTTTCTATACTAGTAGAGTGATTCTCTTTTAGTCTACAAGATATATATCATACATACTTTTAAAATTTTTATGCATTTTTTCCTTTTTAAAAATTTGAATAGATTTAGGACCTACCAGTTGAATTCCAATATGATATATACTATACAGTGGTGAAGTCTTGGCTTTTGGTGTAGCATACAGATCTTAAATAGTGCCAAGAGATTATCCTAGGCCGACTTCCTCTGAGAAGACTTTGTCTGGGAGGTGGCTGGACTCTAGGTGTTAGCTGTTTATATGATCTTCCAGGAAATATACACTCTTACAATGACAAACAAAATCTAACTGACCACAGGATTGCTTCTTTTGTTTATGCAGGAAGCAGGCCTATGGCTGTAGGAAGGAACAACACAATTGTGACAAAATTCATCCTCCTGGGATTTTCAGATCATCCTCAAATGAAGATTTTCCTTTTTGTGTTGTTTCTGGGGATCTACCTCCTGACCCTGGCCTGGAACCTGAGCCTCATCGCCCTCATCAGGATGGACTCTCACCTGCACACGCCCATGTACTTCTTCCTCAGTAACCTGTCCTTCCTGGATATCTGCTATGTGTCTTCCACAGCCCCCAAGATGCTCTCCAACATCATCACAGAGCAGAAAACCATTTCCTTCGTTGGCTGTGCCACGCAGTACTTCGTCTTCTGTGGGATGGGGCTGACCGAGTGCTTTCTCCTGGCAGCCATGGCCTATGACCGGTACGCTGCCATCTGCAACCCACTGCTCTACACAGCCCTCGTATCCCACACACTTTGCTTAAAGATGGTGGCTGGCGCCTATGTGGGTGGATTCCTTAGTTCTTTGATTGAAACATACTCCATCTATCAGCACGATTTCTGTGGGCCCAACATGATCAACCACTTCTTCTGTGACCTCCCTCCAGTCCTGGCTCTGTCCTGCTCTGATACCCTCACTAGCCAGGTGTTGACCTTCGCAGTGGGCATTCTCGTTGGAGTGGCATCTGTCTTTGTGGTCCTCATCTCTTATGGTTACATTGTTGCTGTGGTTCTGAAGATCAGCTCAGCTGAAGGTAGGACCAAGGCCTTCAGCACCTGTGCCTCTCATTTGACTGCTGTGACCCTCTTCTATGGCTCTGGTCTCTTCATGTACATGCGACCTAGTTCCAGCTACTCCCTAAACCGGGACAAGGTGGTGTCTGTATTCTATGCCGTGGTGATCCCCATGGCGAATCCCATCATCTACAGTCTTAGGAATAAGGAGATTAAAAACGCCATGAGGAAAGCTGTGAAAAGGGACCCTGTGCTTTCTCACAGGCATTCATTTTTCTGAACGTGGGCTAATGTTTACAGTGAAGCCGTGAGCTGGGTCAGTGGTGCAGACACTTACGTAGTTTTGGAATAGTAGATCCACATGATGATTTGTGTGGACCAGTCTTTTTGCCCCCCTTTCTAAAATTCCACTAACCAGTTTACTTCTTCGCTATTAGAAAATAATTTGGCCATTATTGGTTTCTAGAATAAGATAGCATTTGCACAGAGTGAGATTTTAAATGCTTAATTTAGCAGAAAACCTCACCATGACAAGAAACATCCTGGAACATTAAAATAGAGCTTGTGTCTGTAGAAGAAGAACCATAGAAAAATTAGTCCAGCATTTATGGAGGTGATCCTTAAGGTACTGTATAGCATCATGACCTGCAGAAGATGACAGTCTTTCTGAACACAATTGCCTTTTCCTCCTCTGAGATTCTCAAATGCTTTCTTTAGAGCTCACAAGGACTACAAGGCAGACACCCTCACATGTTTGAGAATCTGGCTGTGGTGAGCCACTGTGACTGACGAGGGTATGTTAATATTCTTCGGATGGATTAAGGCAGGAATTCTGATTTGGGCCTTAAAGACTGAGCAAATGGAGCCACCTCTTGCACAATTCAGTCAATGACACAAAAAGTTATCACTAAGACGATTTTAAATAAAACCAAGAAATTACTGCTTAAACCCAAAGTAACAGCTTTCTAACCAATCCTCAAAAGTTTCTTTGGAATCTAGAAGAGCACTCATCTGGGGTGAAAGGTTTGGGATAAATTCTAGATGAGAACTTAGCCAAGGAATTGAAGACAATGATTTTTCTTCTTCACATTTTCTCAGAACTTTTTAATGTGTCCTTGAACTGGCAGTAAAATGCTAGAATCAATTTATGCAGCTGTGGCCTTTCTACGGTAGGCCATAAATGGGTGAGTGAATTATGTCTCTCTGTGTGTCCATGGGCAATTTACTAGGACTCTGTGTGCCTCAGTTCCTCATCTGTAAATTAGAAATAATAATAGTAATTATCTGCTAGGATTATTGTGAAGAATTAAAGTGTACATGTGAACGTTTAGAGTAGTGCCTTGTGAATAGGAAATGTTCAAGAGGTGCTATTATTATTACTATTAAATAATGACTTATCATTATCTAAGCCAAAGAAATAGAACCCATTTCCTTAGTTTGGTGGAAAATGTGAGCTTTGTAATGGCTTTGCTGCACTGGAAAGAGGGTCGGGAGAGACTATCCCAAAAAGCGGTTAAGAATATTCATTTTTAAGTCAGCAGACCTGCGATTATTAATCTCATCTCTGCTATTTTGCAGGCATGTGGTTTTATGCAGGTTATTTACAGGCTCTATTTTCCTCTGTAAAATGAGGATAATAATTGTATCTACCTCATAAAATTGATACAACAATTGAGTGAAAACATGCATGAAAAGAGAATATGCCAGTGCTTGGCATATGGCGATACTTAATATGTGTTAGTTTATATTATTAGTCAATTAGTCAACATTTTTAGTCAATTTTGTATAAAATAAAAAAAAAATCCAGGGAAATGTGCTAAAAAGAGACAAAAGAAATAGCTTTGGGATATCTCCAACTGGGACATACCAGTCTCAGTGAGAAGACGCACTCATGCTCTCATCTCTGCTATTTCTCTCGCACATCAGAAGTGGTCCCTAGGGAATCAGAACAAGCTCAGGTTCATAGATGTGGCCATTGTGCCAACTCTGTCAGCAGCCTGGACGCCTCCCCCTCTTCCTTACACCCACTTCCCCCACTTCTTTATCTGTCCTCCAGCTCACCAAACTCCTGCCGTTCAGTTCACCAATTTTTAAAACGGTAGCTAATTTTAAGTTCTAGTGCCAAAAGTCATTGAAACAACACAACTAGCTAAATAAAATGTCTCATGCTTTGGATTTACATGGAGCTGTCACCGATCTATTATTATGTCTAAACTTTTTTGGTGAAATGATATTCTGAATACAAAATCTTTATTAAAAATCTCTCTTGTTTTGGCCACATATATATTTGCTAGCAATGGAAATTTTCTCTTGGCACTGAGACGCTATAAGGTCTTTTTGCAGTTTGCCTAACTACCAAGGAGAATATAAGGCTCTTTAATAACGATTAATTCTAATGTATAAGATGGGGATTGGTTGCAAGACTTGAATGAGGCAAAAATGATCTGGGGTTTACAGTAAGCCACATGCTAAATCAGACTTCCAAAATAAGTACATTTATTGTGGGGCATATAAGCAGATATACATTAAACAGAATAGTTTGGGTACTGAAGGAATCAGGCATTTTATAGGTATTTAGAGCAGGACAAGGTACACCTCTCTCTGGGGAGGGCTGGCTAGCTGGGGATAGAACTCACTTTAGTAAAATTACCACCATCCAGGGTGTGGCACTCATCTTGGCAACCTTAGAAAATCTTTCCCAGATGGGCTGAAGTTAACCAAGCTCAGAATAGCTAGCTGCATAAGCCAGAATGCCAGTTTTAATTTTTAGTGAAGAACAAAACTGCCAAGCTTGTGCTTGTGCCAGTGGCACAATTCTCCATCTGTTGAGGAAGCCACATAGAAAGACAAATTACAATCGAAAGTCTATTTGGAAAGAGAGGAATCAGAGCAAAGTGGATAATGTCTATTAGCGCCTGATGAACCCAGCCAGGGGTCTGGAGAGATGAAGCCCTGGGCACTACCAATACTTGTCCCCAAACGTTCCTTTTCCTCTCTTTCAAGGTGACTGTCCTGTCCTCCCTTCTAATCAATCTTTTGGTCTAAGAAATATATTTTCTCTAAAATGCTTCTGCTACACAATTTGTTTATCTATTATGGGCTGAATTTATGGTTTAATTTTTAGAGTTTTGCAGATACCTGGTTGCTGTCCCTGTGTACCACTGACATTCCCCTAATTTTTTTGTAGGTATGGCACACACTCATGAATTAGTGCTTTAACTTTTGTCTAAAGATTAATAGTCTCATGCTTCTAGTCTTAAACCTAGACAAACCTAGAGTTTGCCTGTTCTCTGATCATCCACACAAATGAAGAATCACTTGCATTCCACTTGCCTGTGTCCAGATAACGGATCGGGATCTCCCTGATCTAGAAATGAGCAGGGAGAGTCTGCCTACTTTGCATATAAGGAGACATGCTGCATACCCCAGCATTCTCCCATAAGCTTGATCTATGATTACCTTCCCCGAATTCTTGATGACTCACTCCCGTGTCTGTAATACCTCCAAACCCACTGGGGAAGATCAACCGTCTATATCTGACCTTTGCTGCTTTTATTCTACCCTCACTCTTCTCATACTCCACTCTCCCCTTGTGCTGGCCACTACCTTCTATGTGCAATACTGCTTGTGGGTCTGGCCAGAGATGATATTCCCCTTTCCTACAAGCAAAAAAACAGCCATAGGAGTCTCTTGCAATCATGGCTTGGAGTTTTTACAAACTAGATATAGCAGTTTCTATAGTGCCAGACCAAATGGCTGGCACTATCTAGTTGGAAGAGAGACAAACCACACACTTTGTGTGGGACCACACTCTAGCAATAACCAGGCAGCGGGGACCCAGAGAGACCTCATGGAAGAACAGAGATTTTCATCTCCCTCTTAAAGCCAAATTCTTCTGGAATGGAACTTACGATGCCAGACTGGACTTAAATGTCAGCATACATAGAAAAACTGGCATGCATAAAGTATTGCTTTGATATTGTATGGTACATTCTTGTTTGTTTTAATAAAACTTCATTCTTATGCAAAAGGAGGCTGGGTTTTCAATCTTAAGAAATCCTTGATTTCCCAAGAAAGATTACAGGCCTGGTTGAGGTTGAAACAATAAATATATAAAACTTAAAAAAAAAAGAAATCCTTAAGGAGTAAAATTGATCCACATGGTTTGGAAGGCCCAAGTCCATAAGTCAGACACACACTGACACTCACAGTCTTTTCCTAAGAACTGAAAGCTATGCATATAGTCTGGCAGGGGTCATTTCACACCTCAACTTGACCCTCAACCTGCAATACAGTTGGCCATGAGACGCCATCTGGGGTTGAGCTGCAGCTGGAGGTGTCCTAGGAGCCTAACAGGAAGAGATGGGTTCTGAGAAGCCCTGCACCCGTTCAGTGTCCCCTCTCCTTATTTCACCCATCTTGTAACGGATACTCGTGGCAATTGCCTGTATTGTCAACACAGCGGCACTTGTACGGATGCCACTCTTTTCTTGCAGACCCTCTTTTTACCAGAAGGCAAAGCAAGTATTTCTTCCCTTTTTAACACCTTCGATGTCTATGGCTTCCAGATCTTGGAAGGTTCTGGAATTGTTTTCCATCATACATGCCATCCCTGGTAGCTTTCTAACAGAAGGTCATGCATGAGATTTTCCTGCTTTAGCAAGTTAAAGCACCTTTTTATTAGTACTTGGGCCTTCTGTATTCATTTTATTTACCTTTATTTTACAATTACAATTAGCTATAACTTGCCTTCACATTTTCATTTTTAAAAATTAACATTATTTTTAATGATAGATCATAACTGTATGTATGGAGTGCAATGTGATGTTTTGATATATGTATGCAACATGGAATGATAAAGCTAATTAACATATCCATTCTTGTCCTTTTTGTCTTTTTCCTTTTGGTATTTGGTACGTGTCCTTACAGCTGAATTTGATGGCTTTCTTTCTCTATCCTCAAAAGATAACCTTCCTCTTTGGCTATGAAAGTCAGCTGATTATTAAAAAAAAGAAGATGAACTTCTTGCTGGAGTTCTTAGTGGAGTCACAGTAGCATGGGGAGGAGTCCTGATTTAGTAAATCTCTCTGTGGTATTATCTACCTCTCTGTTTGGGTCCCAAAGAGGGAGGGGAAGATGGTTTCACTGCACTTGCAGCTACCTTGGCTTCTATTGTTCATAATAGGACCCTTGAGGTTCCAATATCTGAACAGGGCCTGGCACATCATATGCACTTAATCAATATTTGTTGAATGAATTAATTAATTTTAGTATTTTAGTGCAAATTCTGAAAGTGTTTAACAAAAAATAAAGGGAATCATTCATGTGACAGATAAGTTCTCAACAGAGTTCTTCTGAAGGAAATGTGTAATCGTGACTTTAATTTTTAGGCTGTATTAGATTGTAACAACATATATTCTTTTTATTTTGTTTTAAAAAGAATTGGCTTTTTATAGTGAAAATCAAAATTGAGTGTCATAGGGCTTGTTTTTTAGATCGATAAAAGTGTGTGAGCAAAGTTATTTATTTTAGATTTTATGTTTAGAATACAGAATTTCATGATTTTCCAGTCAACTCTGACAGATTGCAATTTAATTTTTAAAATTACAATCTAAGTATAATTTTGGAATGAAAGCAAAATGTGATTTTCTTGTATCTTAAATCTACATACTTACATTATATATATTTATTATTCAGGCATAAGGCTTTAGAAACATTTAAAAATGTTTTTGTAAGTAATGAGTAGGCTACAGAAATTAATAACAGTATAAGCTAATTACATTTTTATGAACAGAAGTGATAAATCAAAGTTAGGATGAAATGAATGTGATACGTTATCTTTCTATCTCCTTCCTTTTCATTTGCTAAGCAAGGTCAAAGGAGGTAAGCACAGGGAGGAGGAATACACTATACCAAGAACGGGGTGAGAAAAAGCTGAAGAAAGAGACAAGATAAATTTTATTCCAAAATAAACTTTATCCTAAACAAAAGAAGAAAGCTTAGGAGTCTTTAATAACTGAGAGGCAACTAAAACAAGGTTTGATTAGAAACGGTAACATCCAGGGTGGCTGAGAAAAACGATGCGGCAAACCCAGGTAGGGTTTGCTGTGGTCATTTCATCTCTCGGGCAGCCGTAAGCACAAGCTTTGCAGGGGTCACTATCTACACGGTGAGATTTCCCTGTTCCTCAGTTATACCAGCACGTTTTGCAAAACATTTCAATACCTTATCAATTCTTCTTCTTGAAAGAAGATAAATTCTCTTCCGGTTCATCTCGCTTCCTTGGCAAGCAGTCAGCATTACCACTTCTCGGTTCATTTCCTGAAAGGTCACCTATGTGAAGCGATGTGGTGATCGCGTTGTTGACAGCACGTTCAATTACACCGTCGTTGCCCTGCCCGTCTGTACAATAATGCCTCTGAAATAGGCTCTGCCATTTTAGAGACCTTTCTGTGAGAAATTCTTGCAAAAAATATGCAGGAAGATTCTCCAGTCTCTTAACATCCCACCTGCCTCCAGCTGGTGATGTCCCACACCAGTTTCTCTCTTTTTCACGCCACAAATCATCCCTTGTTGGTGTCACGCCTCCACGGATGGGCACATTTCTCCTCTCACCAGGCAATACCGTCCTTATGAGATCCTCTGCTTGTCCAGGCCAACAAGTATAGTGCTTTGCAGTCTATAGTTGTTAGGAACAGGATTAATGCATCAATTAATGCATTTTGGTGCGTGGAGTGCAGTCTTTAAGATGTGGCTCTGGAGGTAGAGTACCTGGATGTGAACCCTGGTTCTGTCCTTCATGGGCTCTGACTTTGGGCTGTTTACCGCCCTGACTCTGTCACAGTCTTCTTATCTACAAAATGAGAATAATGACATCATGTATCTCATAGGGTTGTGGACAAATTAAAATGAAATAAAGGATAAAAGATTCAGATAGCACCTGGAATAGAGGACGCACTCCATAAACGTTAGCTATATAATACCACGCCTTTCTTTTAAGGCAAATTTAATCATGTTAGGAACAAAAAATATAAGCAAATCAAAGAGCTTGGTGTTTTTAGAAAAACTCGACAGTGATAAGCTGCAGTAACAACAACTTTCATAAAAATATTGTTTGTAGACCTGCTTCTGAGAATATGGGGGGTTATACATTCACAGAAACCACGGAGAATGCTACATAAAATCGAAAACACATTTTTTTCATGGCTAATGAGAAAGGAAATAAATTCCTGAAAGTACAGAGATGACAAGAAAGCACAAAGCTAAGAGAATGGTGGATGGGGGCCAGGATTTTCCCAGGAGGAATCTACTAAACCCCGGTGGCCTAAGGCCTGGGTTTTAATGGGCACGTGTATCAAAGGTAGGAGCATGTGGGGTTGGACAACAGACAAACCCCGTGCTGCTGAAACAGGAGCTCACAAAGAGGGACGTTCTCAGGGGCCAGCATAGGAAAAAACCTACTGCAGGAAATGAGATGGGATGTGCACAACTCTCTGTTTTGTTTTGAGAGGCAGAGGAAAAGTAAAAAGGCTCTCCTGATAATCCTTAAACTCCAGCTTCAATTTATTTAGATATGGAGCCTAAATCTTATCCCTACCGTGGCCCTGAAATCTCGGAGTCAAATTTTTGTTTAAAGGGATTCTGGGTTGGTATTGCCCCCAAGGTACCTGACAGAAGTAATGTAAATTATTTCTGGAGGAACGCATTTTAAGTTTAAGCCTCAATACTTCCTGCAGATAAAGTTCAAAAGAACATGAAATTATAATCAAAATTCACTAAACACCCAAGTAAATAGGGCACTTGGAACAAGAAGTTGTAATAGCATCAAACTATAGAATCAGACTTGTAAAACTAGGTATTTAGATTATTAGGCAGTTTAAATAAGTATGTTTACAATGTTTGAATAAAGGATGCTATTGAAAGTATGATGAAAGAAATAAGAGACTATTAAAACTGACTATTTGGTAAAAGAGCAAAATGAAACCTGTGGCAAAGAAAACAAAATATTACGATTGAAACTTAAAACTCAATGGATGTGTTGAACAACCAATTAACACAAGTTATTATAGAGCAGTTTGTTGGAAGAGAGATCTAGAAAAATAAAGCAGAACACTGTAGAGAAATATAAATAATGAATGTTTCACTGATGTGAAGCAAGAAGATCCACCAGACATTTAATCAGGTTTCCAGAGATATATAATAGAAATACAGAAGATTTTCAGAATTCCGAAATATAGAAACATTTTTCAGAATTGAAGATGGCATTTAGTGAATACTACGCCAGGCCTAAGTTTGCTATATTGAATGACTGGAAATTAGAAGTCATGTGTATCTTTATGATTACAAGGAGAAGATCAGTATGTATTGTAGCTGCTCAATAAACCTTTTTGTTGTCATGACTGTTGGTGATAATGATGGTAAAAAGATGACGAATACAATTTTCTCTTCTCTTCCTACCATATTCTCCCTTCATTCAGTCTCACTGTGGACAGA
>NW_012145190.1:1379206-1382772 GCF_000956105.1 Propithecus coquereli
GGAGGCGGGAGGATTGCTTGAGCTCAGGAGTTTGACACCAGCCTGAGCAAGAGCGAGACCCCGTCTCCACTAAAAATAGAAAAATTAGCCGGCCACGGTGGCTTGCGCCTGTAGATCTCAGAAAAAGCAAAACAAACAATAAAAAACAAAAATGACAGCAACAACAAAAACTGTGTGTGTGTGTATATATGTATCTATCTATCTCACAGTTTTTTAAATCCATTCTTCCATTGATGAACACCTAGATTGTTTCCATATCTTGGCTATTGTGAATAAAGCTGCAACAAACATGAAAATGCAGAGGTGATGATTTCATTTTCTTTGGGTATATACCCAGAAGGTATTGCTGGCTTGTATGATAATTCTATTTTTAATTGCTTCAGGAGCCTCCATACTGTTTTCCATAAGGCTCCACCAATCTACATTCCCACCAACAGTGTACTAGGGTTCCCTTTTCTCCACACTTCCTATCTCTTGTCTTTTTGATAACAATTATTCCAAAAGTTATGAGGTGATACCTTATAGTGGGTCATAGTAGTTTTGATATGCATTTCTCCGATGATTAGTGATGTTGAGCACCTTTGCATATACCTGCTGGCCATTTTTTTTTTTTTTTTTGACAGAGTCTCACTCTTTTGCCCGGGCTAGAGTGAGTGCCGTGGCATCAGCCTAGCTCACAGCAACCTCAAACTACTGGGCTTAAGTGATCCTCCTGCCTCAGCCTCCAGTAGCTGGGACTACAGGCATGCGCCACCATGCCCGGCTAATTTTTTCTATATATTTTTAGTTGTCCAATTAATTTCTTTCTAACTGTAGTAGAGACGGGGGTCTCGCTCTTGCTCAGGCTGGTTTCGAACTCCTGAGCTCAAACAATCTGCCCGCCTTGGCCTCCCAGAGAGCTAGGATTACAGGCGTGAGCCACCGCGCCCGGCCCCTGCTGGCCATTTTTATGTCATCTTTAGATAAATATCTATTCATGTCCTATGTCCGTTTTTAAGTCAGGTTATATTTTTTCTTGCTATTGAGGTGCAAGAGTTTTTAAAATAAATCTTAGATTTAATCTCTTATTTGGTATATGGTTTGCAAATATTTTTCCCAATCTGTAGGTTGCCTTTTTATTTTGTTGATCACTTCCTTTGCTGTGAAGAAACTTTTAGTTTGATGTAGTACCCACCGCCAACCCCCAATTTTTTTTTTTTTTTTTTTGCTTTTGTAGCCTGAACTTTTGATATCCTAGAAATCATTGCCAAGGCCAATGTTGAGGAGTTTTCCCCTATGTTTTCTTCTAGGAGTTTTATGGTTTCAGGTCTTACATTTAGGTCTTTTATCTATTTTGAGTTGATTTTTCTGTAAAGGTCCGGAATTATTCTTTTGCATGTGGAAATGCAGTTTTCCCAGCCCCGTTTACTGAAGAGGTGATCCTTTCCCCACTGTGTCTTCTTGGTTCCCTTGTGGATAATTAGATAACCACATAGGTGTGGATTTATTTCTGGGCTTTCCGTTCTGTTCCACTGGTCTATGAGTCTGTTTTTATGACAGTAGCATACTATTTTGATCATGATAGCTTTGTACTATTAATATAATTTCATGCTTTGGTAATATTTATGCAATTTAATTCTCAATGAGGAGCTACTCTATGAATTAGCTACTACCATTAGCCTACTTTTACAGGTAAAATACCAAGGCTTGGACAGATTAATTTGCTCAGGGTGACACAAACATCAAGTGGAAGAGCCAGAATTTAACCCAAGTTGTCTGATACCAACAGCCATGTTCATAACCGTAAATCATGGCTCTGCCATGAATTGGTCTTACTGTATTCCTTTGTGCCTTTATTTCCTCACTTATGCATAGGAAATATTGCCACATCTGCCTTAGGGGCTGCTTTAATGATTGATTCAGGTCAGTTATTTGAGAGACGTATGTATGCATCTGCCTGTAATGAAAGTGCTTTGTAAGTGGAAAGTGTACACATATTCCATTGATCGTTATCAAGCTATATTACCAGAAAGCTGTGCTATCTTGGGAAAATCCCTTGTCTTCTCTGGCCTCAGGTTCTTCACCTTGAAGTTGAGAGTTTTGGGTTAGATGATCCCTACATCTTTCCAGCTCAAAGGACTCCAAGGTCAGCAAAGAAAAACTACAATCCCAAGATTATCATGGGACCATGGGGAAGTGGGGAATGGATCCAGTAGGGACATGCCAAAGAGGGGCATGAAATAGACAGGAACAAAAACCCCATGGCAACCAGGACATTAGAAATCAATCCCCTGGAGAGTTTTCTTCCTTTAATTGGCTTTTCTCCTTTCATCTCTGCTCTCAACAGCACGTGTAAGGGGATTTGCCGTTGTGGACATTTCTCTTGCTGTGAGTGGCCAGAAGCACCCAATTTAGAGTACAATAAGGCTTACCTGGAAAATTCATAAGTTCTTTGCCAGGGCTAATGTCTAGAAGCAATTCCAAACTTTGGCAAGAATTTTGTCTTCTTGAGGAATCTGAACAAGATCACAGGGCAAGATTTAGAGAAACTGGTGGATTTTATGTTATCTCATTATCTGTGTGATTCTGTGTGTTCTACATGATTCTTGTTCTATGTGAAACAAATTTATGGTTCTCAGTCTCTCCTATTCTTTACCTCTTCTCTCTCCCTCACTTCCATTTCCTCCATGGGGTTCTGTTTATCCTTACTCAAATATCCTGACTTTAATGAAAAGAATAATCTCAACATAAAGTTTCCAACATTACTCTGGGATGAGACATAAGTGCTGACTTCTAGTTCTACAATTTCTTAAAGGTGTGACCTTAAACTCTGTTATTTTCTGTTTTTAACCCATAAAATGGGGATAGTAGGATCATTTAGAGTCAAATGAGACAGATTCTAAATGTCAATAATGATAGCTGAATCAAAAACATTTAATAATAATTTACTGAGTTTCAGAGGAATTTCCTAAGATCAAAACATGCTTTTCTTTGTTTTCCAATTTTCTCCACCCTTTTAATTTTATTTTTGCTCTTGAGAATTGTGTTTTTGACATAATAATAATTTGATTTTTATTTAAATACACAGCTTTGTTAGCCAGGCATGGTGGCGTGTGCCTGCAGTCCCAGCTACTCAGGAGGCTGAGGCAGGAGAATAGCTTGAGCCCAGGGAGTTTGAGATCATAGTGAGCTATGATCACACCACTGCACTCCAGCCTTGGAGACAGCAAGACCCTGTCTCTTAAAAAAATTAAATACACAGCTTTGATTCATAATTTCCAAGTAGTGAGAGATAAACTGTGTCACCACATAATGATATGAGAAAGTACTCATGTATAATTTCATTAGACCCTTTGCAATACTTCAGATAGCTCTCATTGTCATGTTTGGAGACACTGGGGGTCTGGAGACACTAACCTACATAACACAGATATCAGAAATACCCACTGCAAACACACGTAGTGATAAATGTTCCTTTTAACCTTCTTTTACTCACATTGTTCTTCCTTTAACGACATTCCTGGCTTTACCGGATTTTGTATTCCGCACAACTCTACAAACTGACCATCTGCGTGATAGATCAGAAT
>NW_012145190.1:1383362-1384355 GCF_000956105.1 Propithecus coquereli
CTCCATTCTAAGAGTAAACAGAAAGATTTCCAAGTTCATAAAACCATAATGGAAATAAAACAAGTATAAGATATCCTTAGTCTGATATGCAAGGCAGAGTGAAAGATCCATTTATTAATGTGCTTGACATGCATTCATTGAGTTATACAAATATGAGCCTCCACAATGCTCAGTGTTGAGCAGGAAAACGTCTCCCCTAGTCCACGTCCTGTATGCAGTCAGTGTTGTGAGCTTGAGGGTACTTGGCGATGGTGGAACATAAAAAGCAGCATCAGGAATGTACAATGCAGCTGGGTGGGAGATAACACAATATCACGAGATAGAAATAAATACTAGTCATTTATTAACAATATTCTTTAGTCTAGCTTACGGACCATCTAAGTTAAGAGAGAGTTTTATTAAGAGCTCCTTAATATTTGAGTATTTCAGTATTCTCTTTTCCCCTCTCTTGCAGAGAGAAGTGATGACTGGAGTGATAATTGCTAACGTTTATTGAGCCCTTACTGTTTTAAACCCTTTATGTCATTTAATCCCTGCAACAACCATGTATGGGGTGGTAACTATTATTAGCTTCACTTATAGATGAGGCAACTGAGGCACAGAGAGGCTAATATCTTGCTAAACATCACACAACCAGCAGGTAAAATTCTGAAAAGTCTATTTTCTCTCTCTGTCTGTTTCTCCCCCATCAACACTAAATGTTAAGGATTTGTATATCTTAATAACTTTTCTTATTATAAATATAGGAGTTGTAGAAAATTGAGAAAATGCAGGTAAGTATAAAAAAGAAAATCAAAATAATACCACCTATTACTTTTGATATTTGGCATTATAAATGTTTTATGCAGTGTATGTGCGTGTGTGTACATGTGTGTATGCAAGAGAGAAAGTGAGAGAGATTATAGAAAGCAAATTTTTTTCCAGAAAGTTAGAACCACTTGTGTACTCATCAGTGGGTGCATGTGAATGCCTGTTCCTTGTAGATTTGGAAGA
>NW_012145190.1:1386020-1389564 GCF_000956105.1 Propithecus coquereli
TGAGAGGTAGGGGATCCTGTTTCATTCTTCTGCATGTCGGTATCCAATTTTCCAGCACCATTTATTGAATAGTGTTTCCTTTCCCCGTTATTGTCTGCTTTGTCAAAGATCAGTTGGTCATAGCTATCTGATTTTATTTCTGGGTTCTCTATTCTGTTCTGTTGGTGTGTGTCTTTAGTCCTATACCAGTACCATGCTGTTTTGCTTATGATAGCCTTGTATAATTTGAAATCAGGTAATGTGATGCCTCAAGTCCTTTCTAATTATTCATCTGTTTCAAACTTTCTCGACTGTTATCATTTGTCTACACTTTCATCCAAAACAAGGACAGTTTGGGTATGGAGCAGAGCTGATAGGTGTTCTCTACTATGAATCTGTTAGTGAGCTTTAACTTGCTGATTGTATCTGCAAAAAGAAAAATTATACCTTTGTAGTATTGGAGAATTACAATAGTTACTTTGACATTTACTGCAGATGAAGACCCCGCATAGTTTGATGTTGGTTTTCCATTGGTCCAGTGTACCCAAAGTCAAGCAAACTAAATTTAATTAATGAATCTACCTTATATATCATAATCTGAGAATTTCTCTGACGATTTTATAAAACTTGCAAGTCACCTTTTTAATTATCTTTTTTTAATTCTCATGAGACTCCATGAATTAATTGAGAACCTAAAGCACTGTGCATGTATGTGTTGACAAGTCAAAATGAAAAGCTGAGGTCTTTCCACTAGAAGGATAGTGAAGCATTTCTCCTTTTCCAGTGCTCATTGGAGGAAAGATAGACATATATGAAAATGGTAATGCTATTATTTGTCCTGAGTCAGCAATGCATTATCTTGTCTCCTTTCTGATATTAGGAGCACTGAACCAATGATTGAGGCAAGAAATATTACAGAGGTCACCCACTTCGTCCTGCTGGGATTCTCAGATTTTCCCAGAATCATAGCAGTGCTCTTTGTCATATTCCTGGTGATCTACATTATGACTCTGACTTGGAACCTGTGCCTCATTGTTTTAATAAGGATGGATTCCCACCTCCATACACCCATGTATTTCTTCCTCAGCAGCCTGTCCTTCATAGATGTCTGCTATGTCAGCTCCACAGTCCCCAAGATGCTCTCCAACTTCTTCCAGGAGCAGAAAACTATCACCTTTGCAGGTTGCATTGTGCAAAACTTTGTCTTTTCGACGATGGGACTGAGTGAGTCTTGTCTCATGACGGCCATGGCTTATGACCGCTATGCTGCCATCTGTAACCCCCTCCTCTATTCATCAATCATGTCACCCAGCCTCTGTGTTCGGATGGTGCTGAGATCCTACATGGCCGGACTCACTGCTTCTTCAGCCCAAATTGGTACTTTGTTTCAGCTCCACTTCTGTGGGCCTAATGTCATCATCCACTTCTTCTGTGACATGCCCCAGCTGTTAATCCTGTCCTGCACTGACACCTTCTTTGTACAGGCCATGACTGCTGTATTAACAATTTTCTTTGGGATAGTAAATGCACTAGTTATCCTGATATCCTATGCCTATATTGCCATCTCCATCATGAAGATCACTTCAGCTAAAGGCAGGTCCAAGACATTCAACACCTGTGCTTCTCATCTGACAGCTGTGTCCCTCTTCTATACGTCAGGTATGTTTGTCTATTTGAGTTCCAGCTCTGGTGCTTCCTCCAGCTTTGACAGATTTGCATCCGTCTTCTACACAGTGATGATTCCCATGTTGAATCCCTTGATTTACAGTCTGAGGAACAAGGAAATCAAAGATGCTTTGAAGAGGTGCCAGAAGAGAGGGCACTGCTAAGGTTACAGATTCTCAGATTTCTGACAGATTTGGCTTGTCAGAATCACCTTATCCCACAATAGTAAACTTATAAATGGAATTTAACAAAATTCATTCTGCCTTTGTACAAAGAAGGATTGATTTGATGCAGACAATATGCCAATATGGACCAATAACTGACTCAATGCCATAGAAACACAGTCATTTTAAGTTGTGAAGGTTCATTATTTCTATTATATATCAGGGATGGCCTCATCATTTATTAACATAATCAAAAGTATTTGTGAAACAGCAAGATGTAGAAACTTTTTGCTCCTTTTTGTTTCTGAGATTGAAGATGGCTGAATGTCAGCATTCTGCCCCTAGAAAAGAGATGCCTGGAAGAGACCCTCAGGAGTCCAGAAACATCATCTCCCAAATATTCAGATGCAGCATAATAAATACATGGTGGTGGCCATTGATTATTCTGTGTGTTTCTGAACAGACAGGAATGAACGGACACAGGGGATACACCACTGGAAATACAAAAAGTTATACATTGGCTTCCTTCTGGGAAGACCAATCCGAGATAACTAAGAATTGTCTAAGGCCTCTTTCAGTGCTAATTATCCAAGTTTTTGGTCATATCCTTGCCTCCACCAGCTGTAGCCTAAGGAAGGGGGAGGTTATTTGAATCATGAAAAGGGATAAAAATAAGAATGTGGTCCCTCCAGTGCCATATACCTCTGAGTCTGATGACTTATTTTTTTGCATGTAGAGTCTAGGGATTTATTATGAGACACGATAGTCAAAGTTCATGTCACAGCCAATAGCAACATCTGATATTGTAGGACTCAGACCTTTCTCTCTTTTCCCTATTAAATTCAGAAAATCTACCCTTGGTAGACATAGCCATTGGGATGACACCATCAAATTGTTTTTGATATTTTAAACATTTGTTCAAGTTTCCTGTAAGGAGACCTGTGTGAATTAATTGAAATAACAGAGGCACTGAATGTTCAGTGTTGCAGAGACTAAAAACAAGTATGGGAAACTGGTGTACATTCATTCGTATAGCTTTTGTCCAAGAGTTTTATGGTTGTATAAGTGACACAATGGATGCATAGAATAACTGTTACTTTAATGTTCTTTTATCCAGAAAGATTGTTCTTTCTGAGAAACAGACAAAAAGTTGTTGGAGAGGAAGGAAAACACCCATCTGGATAGCCCAACAAGCCAAATAAACCCTGGAAGTAAAGCTTAAAGTCAGAAATCATGCTCAAGTGGTGGAGCTGGGAGCAGTGAACCTGATCACCCACTTTGTGTGAAAGAAGGGGCCCCAGATTATATAAATATACACACACACACACACACACACATATATAAACATATACATACACACATATAAGTATGTATATGTACAATATGGACCCCTGGGAAGTGTTGAATGGCCTGAGTGGCTGGTCAGGGATCTGGAAAGAGAAACACTGGAGGATCGGAGACAAGGATGTCTGGGATAGAGCATGTGGATGAACACATGAAAGCAGATATGAGTGGGAAAATCTCTGTGCCATACATTAACACCCATGGAGTAATTCACTGCAACAGAGAAACTGAACAACAAGTATACAGACTAATTCGGCCAATTGACATCAGCCAGCCTGAATCATTGGCCATATGATGGACACATGATAGTAATGACCATGGCGAGAGAGAGGGAGGGTATTCATGGGGCCCAGTGTCACAGGTTTTCACTTACCAAGGCTGATTTGTTACTA
>NW_012145190.1:1390489-1394423 GCF_000956105.1 Propithecus coquereli
AAAAAAAAAAGACAAAGGATGGGAAAGTGCAGAATGTTCATATCTGTTACCACTAAAGGCAAAAGCACAATTTGAGTAAGAGGAGTTATGGGTATAACTGAGACTGCCTGCACATATGTCCCAGCCTCCAGCACTCTTGTCCACGCCAGAGACATTAATAAAATGGAAAGCAACACGCACACATACACACAAAATATATAAAATTAATCATAAGCCAAGGCAGGGCCACATGTAATCTAGGTAAGGCCACCTTGGGGAAAATTCCAGGGATGAATTTGAGAAAAGCTGTACCAGAGGCAACAGACAAAGGCATGAAGTCGTAAAGGAAAGAACTGAGTAATGTACTAAAAATCCATGCTGAGTCAAAGCATTCGAGAGTATTTTTGGATCCTGATCACCTACTTTATCCCAGTGACAATGGTCAAGACAGGTGAGAAATCACATGGCTGCAGCTCTAATCATCCATATCTGGGTCTAGAAGGATGCACTGACCCCTGCCCTGTGTATAAGATGACCCACTCCTTTCCACCCTCCCCTATTCTGCAGTTTCTCCCCGGCCTCTGCCAGCAGGCAGGACCTCAAGCCGGCTAAGCTCCCAAACGACCGTGATGCCGACCGGGAGGCCCCCTGCCCTGGATCACGGCCTGAGCTAGGACCATGGGCCCCCTGGGAGCAGGGGTGCCCTTCGAGTATGCTGCAGCTAGGACCCACTCTGATCTGGCCCTGAAAGCACACACTCCTCCGTAGACTAGTTCACAAATATCCCTTCTGTGCCCCCCAGGCCATGAGATAGAGACCTGGGTGTCTGTGACAGCACTGTGAGACAAGAGAAATACTTACATCAGAAATAGAACGACATAGTTGCAAATTGGAAGAGGAACATATTTAGCCCTAGTACCCACGGGCAGGCTGCCGCAGCCAGGGGCTGTGCACCCGAGTGGCCCACAGGGATGCATTCATGAGGCTGGCTGGGAGCGCTGGCCCTGTGTGGAGTGAAAGTTCATGCCCCTTTTTGCCCAAGCCAGAAAGCTTGAATTCCACAGTTAGGTTCAAAAGGAACTCCTAGAGAATTGATAAAGAATTTAGTAACTAGCTTATCAATTTGCAGGCTCTGAAGCCTGATGTTGTCAGGATACTCAGAGGGAAGGTGTCTTTCAAGGACAAACTTTCATGAAATCAAACTTAATAGGCTGATAAACACAACTGAATACCCAGTTTTTGTTTTAAAAATTTTTGTTTTGTTTAAAACTATAGTGTGTGTCCCTCTTGGTAGATGACCACGGGAAGCCAAAACAAAACCAGAGCTTCCTTCAAGAGCGTGCCATCTCTACCCAGAGGGTCTCAGTGTTTAAGGGCATCCAGCTAAGAGTCTGCAGCCTCCATTTGCATGACAGGAGCAGCCCTGCCCGGGGACCCAACCCGTTGGTGCCTCTGGCCAACTTCCCCTACCCTGTGCAAGGGTGAACATTTCCAAGAGTTGCCTCTGTGACTCATTTTTCCCTACACCCAGTTGTCTCCAGCACTCCTCTGTCTTCTAATTGATTCTTTGTTCCTTTATATATTTTACTACCTGCAGCCTGGCTCTCTTTTTAGTTATTGTAGACCTGGCAGCCGATCCTGACCAAAAGCAGGAAAAAGTGAAGACTGATTCCCTTTGCTCTTGTACCTACTCCATTAAATACACATACCCTTTTATCTTACATTTCTACTTCTAGGAATTTATCCTAGAGAAACCCTCAGGTAACTGCACAAAGACTTATGCACAGGATTTTCAACACAGCATTGTTTATAGTAGTGAAAATGTGGGAAACTACCTGTCTGTCAGTGACACCCTCTTCCATTCCCCTTTTTGAGCAGAGACAGGGCATGAGCCCAACCCTCACTGGAGATGGTAAAAGCTCCTTGAATGCTCTGTGTCACTGGATCATCTTATACACGGGGCAGGGTCAGTGCATCCTTCCAGACCCAGATATGGATGATTAGAGATGCAGCCATGTGATTTCTCACCTGTCTTGACCATCGTCACTGGGATAAAGTAGGTGATCAGGATCCACAGATACTCTCGAATACTTTGACTTGCATGGATTTTTAATACATCACTCAGTTCTTTCCTTTATGACTTACTTCATGCCTTTGTCTGTTGCCTGTGATATAGTTTCTCTCAAATTCATCCCTGGAATTTTCCCCAAGGTGGCCTTACCTAGACTACATGTGGCCCTGCCTTGGCTTATGATTAATTTTATATACTTTGTGTGTGTCTGTGTGTGTGTGTTGCTTTCTATTTTATTATAATGTCTCTGGCATGAAGAGGAGTGTTGGAGGCTGGGGCATATGTGTGAGCAGCATTAGTTACACCCATAACTCCTTCTGTTAAAACTGTGCTTTTGGCTTTAGTAGAAATGAATATGAACATTCTTTAGTTTCCTCATCCTTATTTTGTCTTTATTTTCATAAGGTCCTAGTGACCTATAAATGTCCCTTAGAATTCACCAACTTCAACCATTCTGTTTTTCTTCACTTTCCATGACACAATCCCCTTCTCCAATATAATAAATTTCCTTAGATCTGTGCCCACTCACACTATGTTTTTGATAACTGATTCAATTGATTATGACCCACTGTTGTATGTAATATTGAGTAGTAGGTAATATTGGATCAGATCTTGCTGACGTCACTAATATACGGCTTCTTAAATCTGTTAGGGGAAAGTGGCACTGGCAAAAAAACAGACACATTGACTAATGGAACAGAACAGAAGGCCCAGAAATATACTCCATGCATTTTTATGATCAATTGATCCTTGTGAAAGGTCCCAAGAACACAAAATGAATAAAGGATAGTGTCTATAACAAATGGTCTTTGGAAAACTGGAAATCTACAAGTAGAAGAATGAAATTGGACCTGTATCTCACATCTTATACAAAAGTCATCTCAAAATGGATGAAAGATTTAAACATAAGACTGAAAACTGTAAATCTTCTAGGAAAAAAATAGGGAAAATGTTCCATGACTTTGGTTTGGGCAAAGATTTTTTGACATTATCCTAAAAGTACAGGTAACAAAAGGAAAAAATAAACAAATGGGATTGCATCAAGAAGCTTTTGCACAGCAGTAAATTAATAAATAGGAATGAAAAGACAACCTATCAATTGGGAGAATATATTCACAAACAATACACTTGATAAGGGGGTAATATCTTAAATATATAAGGGACTCAAACAACTCAATATCAAGAAAACAAATAACCAAATCAAAAAATGAGCAAAGACTTAAATAATCACTTCTCAAAAGAAGACATAAAATGCACAGCAGATATATTTAAAAATGCCATTATCACTAATCCTCAGGGAAATACAAATTTAAGACATGAGATATTACCTCATACCTGTGACATACCACTTCACGCCTGTTAGAATGGCTATCATCAAAAGGACAAATGATAACACATGGTCGTGAAGGATGTTGAGGAAAAGGAATCCTCGTGCACTGTTGGTGAGTAAATGTAAATTAATAAATATAGCCATTATGAAAAATAGTATGGAAGATCTTCAGAAAAGTAAAGACAGAATTACCATATAATCTATCAATCCCACTTTTGGGCATATATCCAGTATGTTGAAGAGATATCTACACTCCCATGTTCATTGCAGCATTAATCATAGTAGCTAAGATATGAAAGCAAACTAGGTCTTCATCATCAGATCAATGGATAAAGAATGTGTGGTACATATACACAAAGGAATACTATTCAACATTAAAAAAGAAGAACGATCCTGTCATTTGTGACAACAGGATGAACCTGGAGGACATTATGCTAAGTGAAATAAATTAGGCGTTGAAAGACAAATACCACATGATCTCACTGATATGCACAATCTAAAAAAGTTGAACTCTAAGAAGTAAAGAGTATAATGAGAGTTATCAGAGACTGGGG
>NW_012145190.1:1395623-1400348 GCF_000956105.1 Propithecus coquereli
TATTGCAATTAACTGTAGTCACCATGATGTACAATAGACCTTTGAACTTATTCTTCCAGTCTGACTGAAATTTTGTGTGCTTTGATTAACATGGTCCAAATCACACCACCCCTCAGCCTCTGGTAACTGCCATTTTACTCTCTGTTTATGTGAGTTCAACTTTTCTCCTTCGAGATCTCTGTCCAATCATTCAGGCCATTCAATACTGGCCATGCGTCCCTAACCCTAAACATATATGCTAACCTTGGGCTTGGGCTGCTTCTTTCACAAGGAATGGATGACCAGGTTCACTGCTCTAAGCTCCACCCTTTGAGCACAATTTCTGACTTTCAAATCTACTTCCAGGATTGATTTGGTTTATTGTGCTAGCCAGGTAGGTGTTTCCCTTGCTCTCAGCCACTTATGGTTTTCTCCTGAATCTATACTCTATCAGATAAAGAGGACAATCTTCCTGGATAAAAGAAAGCCAATTTTAAAATACATTGTTAGCTTTTAATAATTTTCAATGTTATTTTCTCATAACATTGGCACGAATTGTTCGTAAGACCAACAAAGCCATTTATCCCAATATCCTATTTATGAAAAGTATTTGATAACTTCAATTTTTACCTTCTGGTGATTGATTAGTCCCTTTTTGTTTTCTAGTTTTTGAGTCAAAACTATCATCAGAATAATGATAGGAATAAACTTGATTTTCCAGAAAATCATGAAAATTATCATTAATTTCTTTCATTTTCCAGAAAAGTATTTTAAATATAATTTTCAAGAAAATTATCAATTTTCAGAAATTATTGTGATTTTCCAGAAAATTATCATCCAATTTGTTCCGTTTTTATCTGATTATTTTACTGTTGTGGATACATTCTCTTAAAATTTAAAATCTCTTCTATACTTACTCCTTTCTCTAAATTTGGATGTTGTTTATTTTCTTGCAAAATATTCTATAAGCCTGCCTTTTTAAAAAATTTTTCTCTTTCATTTTATTTTTATTAAGCACTATATAACACACTTCATACTACATAATACACTGTATGATCTTCTAGCAGGGGTAGATGACCATTACTTAGTTATTTTTCCGTCAGTCAGGAAAATGCTGCTTTAATCAGTGTTCTCCAAACCCTTTGACACATAGTAATTATTAAGTCCAGAGGTGTGTCTGTCTCTTTCCATCAAACTGCAATGATATAAATAATGGGCAACCCTTTTTTCCTTGCCACCGTTAATGAACTTGTGGATGTACGCAGTGGCCACTCCAGGGATGACCAAGCACGTGCCCATGATGGCAAGTCCAGGCAGAATCTCGAACCACATCTCGGCATGGTTAACTAGGCCAAAATTACACTTCTAGGCCTCTTAAATGTGACCAGGCTTCAGCTCCCTTCAAGACTGCTTCTTTTATGTATTTTCTTGATGATCTATCAAATTTTATTCTTCTCTTTCCCAACGTATCTCTGCTTATTATTTTTTCCTCCTGTTTTCCTAAGGTTTAAATTTACATTCTTCTTTCAATTCCTTCAATTCAGAGCTTTGTTACTTTTTTTCTTTCTTTTCAAAAGAAGATTACTTCTGATTTTAGCATTGGCTGCATCTCATAAATATTGCTATACTTTATTCATACTTTCCTTGTATATTAGGAAATTTGGCACCTTATTTATTAAGGGTACTTAAGAGGGGAGGCTTTGATAATCTGCAATGCTGAGCTTGAATCTCTAGAGACCTCTTAACTTACTAGCTGTGTTTCTTAATTCCTCTGGCCTAAGTTTGTTCATCTGTGAAGCTGGTATAAAAGCAAAACTTAGCTCAATTTAAGCCATTTAAATTCTTTGAACATAGCAAGCACTCAATAAATAATAATACATGACTCATACATAGTGTTTATCATGTGCCAGAGTCACTATTCTGAGTTTTTGACAAATACCAACTCATTTAATCATCCTAAACAATGCCTAAACATATATATATGGTACCCCCCTTTTACAGATGATAAAACTGAGGCACAGAAAGATTACGTGGCTAGCCCAGCATTACAGCTAGGGAGTGGCAGAGTCTGAATTTGAAGCCAAGCAGTTTGGTTCAGGAGAAAATTTTTAACTTTTAATAAGTACACTAAGTAACTATTGCTGCATATGAAACCCTAAAACTCAGTGCCAAATGCAGCATTCATTTATTGTCACTCATGCATATTCAGGTCATCTAGAGATCAGTTGGGATTGGCTGATCTAGACTAGGCTTAAATGGGTGACTCCTCTCAACTTAGCTGTGGGGTAGATGGTCTAGGTTGAGCTTGGATGAGACAGCTATGATCAATGAATGTGTCTCTTATCCTCCTCCCAGATCCAGTAGCCACCCAGTCAACAAAGGGTAAATTTTCTGAACTTAATGGGAGAGAGAAAGAAAGGTGTGAGTCCCACAATATTAGATATTGCTATTGGCTGTGACGTGGACTTTGAATATCATTTTCCATCATAACTCCCCACTAGACTCTAGATGTAAGAAATTAAATCATCAGACTAATAAGTAAATGGCACTGGAGGAACCATGTCCTTGTATTCATCCCCCCTCAGGATTCAAATCGCCTCCCCCTTCCTTAGGCTACAGTCGGTGGAGGCAAGGAAATTACCAAAAACTTAGTAGATGATTTTGTAGTTTGTCTAGGGCACTGAGAGAGGCCTTAGACAAACCTTAGCTGTCTCAGACTAGTCTTCCCAGGAGGTACAACTAGGCCAATGTATAGCTTTTTTCTTTCTAATGGTGGATCCCCTCTGTCTGTTCCTGCCCACCTGTTCAGAAACACAGAATAGGCAATGGTCACCACCATGTATTTATTATGCTGCATCCAAATATTCGGGGGATGATGTTTCTGGACTGTTGGGGGCCTCTGTCAGACATTTCTTCTCTAAGGGCTGAGTCCTAGCATTGAGCAGTCTTCAATCTCACGGCCAAAAGAAGCAAAACATTCCTACATCTTGCTGTTTCACAAATACTTGTGGATATACTAATAAATGATGAGGCCACCCCTGAGGTAGGGTTAAAATAATAAACCTCCAGGACTTAAAGATATTGTGTTTCTGTGGCATTGAGTCAGCTGTTGGCCCATACTGGCTTGTTTTCTGCCTTAAATTGAGCCTTCTTTGTCCAAAGGCAGTGGGCGGGAGGCAATGTGAATTTTGTTATATTCCATTCATATACTTATTAATATGGGTTAAGGTGATTCTGACAGGCCAAATCTGTCAGAAATTTCAGAATCTATGACCTTAAGCAGTACTCTTTCTTCCACCACCTCTTCAAAGCATCTTTGATTTCCTTGTTCCTCAGACTGTAAATCAAGGGATTCAACATGGGAATCATCACTGTGTAGAAGACGGATGCAAATCTGTCAAAGCTGGAGGAAGCACCAGAGCTGGAACTCAAATAGACAAACATACCTGACGTATAGAAGAGGGACACAGCTGTCAGATGAGAAGCACAGGTGTTGAATGCCTTGGACCTGCCTTTAGCTGAAGTGATCTTCATGATGGAGATGGCAATATAGACATAGGATATCAGGATAACTAGTGCATTTACTATCCCAAAGAAAATTGTTAATACAGCAGTCATGGCCTGTACAAAGAAGGTGTCAGTGCAGGACAGGATTAACAGCTGGGGCATGTCACAGAAGAAGTGGCTGATGACATTAGGCCCACAGAAGTGGAGCTGAAGCAAAGCACCAATTTGGGCTAAAGAAGCAGTGAGCCCGGCCATGTAGGATCCCAGCACCATCCGAACACAGAGGCTGGGTGACATGATTGATGAATAGAGGAGGGGGTTACAGATGGCAGCATAGCGGTCATAAGCCATGGCCGTCATGAGATAAGACTCACTCAGTCCCATCGTCGAAAAGACAAAGTATTGCACAATGCAACCTGCAAAGGTGATAGTTTTCTGCTCCTGGAAGAAGTTGGAGAGCATCTTGGGGACTGTGGAGCTAACATAGCAGACATCCATGAAGGACAGATTGCTGAGGAAGAAATACATGGGTGTATGGAGGTGGGAATCCATCCTTATTAAAACAATGAGGCACAGGTTCCAAGTCAGAGAATTAAGGTAGAACACCAGGAATATGACAAAGAGCACTGCTATGATTCCAGGAAAATCTGAGAATCCCAGCAGAATGAAGTGGGTGACCTCTGTAATATTTCCTGCCCCAATCATTGGCTCGTTGCTCCTAAAATCAGAAAGGAGACAAGATAATGCATCGCTGACTCAGGAGAAATAATAGCATTACCTTTTTCGTATGTGTCTATCGTGAGCACTGGAAAAGGAGAAATGCTTCACTGTCCTTCTGGTGGAAAGACCTCAGCTTTTCTTCTTGAATTTTCAACACTTACCTGCTCAGTGCTTGGTTCTCAATTAATTTATGGAGTCTCATGAAAATTAACAAAGATATTTAAAAAGTTGACTGGCAACTTCTAAAAAAGTGCCACAGAAATGCTGAGATTATTACATTCAAGGTAGAAATCATTGTTAAAATAAAAGGTTTTTAAAAGACCTCCTATAATTCATTATATAACTGCTGCTATATAATCATGAAAGCATACATGGATGGCATCTTTCCAAAATAAACTTGAAATAATCCTTCGGTTTTGGATTGTTATCTAGGTAGATTTTTAAAATTTCTTCTTTTACTCTTAAGAAAAATTATTTACCCAGTTTATAATAATTTCTCAAACTTATTAACAGATGTAT
>NW_012145190.1:1401663-1412014 GCF_000956105.1 Propithecus coquereli
ATCTAAGTAGATTTTTAAAATTTCTTCTTTTATCCTTAAGAAAAATTATTTACCCAGTTTATAATAATTTCTCAAACTTATTAACAGATGTATTTAATATGACTACTCCAAACTGGCCTGGAAAATAATATAAATTTTCAAAATATTTTGGTGGAGCAGAGCATGTATGCCCAAAAAAGTTACGGAATGTCTTCTTAGGAAAGCCTTCGTGTAAGCATTCTCAGAAAAGGCTGGTACAGCTCACTCTTGGCCCAAACTATCATTTCAATTTTAGAGTATTTTGCTTCGTGGAAAATAGCATAGTAATGCGGTTAGGGGTTCAGACTTTGGAGTTTTAATTCTGATATCCTCTTGCTCTAATTTGTACCAGTGGCATAAATACATTAAGCTTGATTCACTCATAGCAAAGTGAGGAGAATAAAAGACACTAAACTGTAAGGTTACTGGGAGGGTTATAAGAGGAAATTCATGTAAATGCTAAGCACACAATTAGGCACATAGTAATTGTTCAACAGATGTTAGCTATTATTATGATTGATTGCTTACAAATAGCCATGAATGACACCTATACCTGTGGGCAGGAATGTGAAGGGTGTCAGATATTTACGGGTTAATTTGAGGAAATTTCTGATACCTCATCAGCCCTATAGACAGCAGGCATCATTGCCTCTCAGCAGGTGTAGCTTTAGACCTAGGGTCCATGCAGGTCAAACCACCTAGGCCCATGAAGATATAAGGTACATAAATCATTTTTTATTTAGTTTGATTGACTTTGGGCACATTGGGCCAAAGGACAACCAGCATCAATCTACAACGGGTCTTGATCTAGAAAAAAGGTCGAAGTAAATATTTTAATTCTCCAATACTACAGAGGCATAATTCTTCTTTTTTTCTTGTAGATGCAACAAGCAAGTTAGATCTCACTAACAGATTCATAATAGATAACACCTGCCAGCTCTGCTCCATAATCACACTGTCTTCCCTGAGGTGAAAGAATAAACCAATAACAATAGCCAAGAAAATTTTGAAAAAGATGAATAATTAGAAAAGACTTGAACTTTCAGATATTAAAAGGTTTTATAAACATTGATAATTCATTATTCTTGTAATAACAGACATGTATCAAAACAACAAATAAAAATTTCATGAATAAATACAAGTATTGGTAAGAATTTTATATATGATAAAATTAGTATATTAAGTTGATAGAGAAAGAACAAACTCTTGCATTAATGGTCTGTGAGACTTGACTCACTGTGAGTAAAAAAGTATTTGAGCGTTTATGTAATCTTAGAATGGAAAAGATATTTCTGAAACGTAACACCAAAACAGAGGCTGTGGGAGAAAAACAGGAGAAAACAATTTAAAACTTGGTTATGGAAGGAAAACCCACTTACATAAAACACATTTGAAATACAATAGATGAGCTGGGGAAAATAGTGGCAAAACATAAAAAAATACAGTTATTCTTTTAATATAAAAGATATCTTATAAATCAATAAGGAACGGGCATGCACATACACCACTGAATACACAAAATGGTTACTTTTCTGGAGGAAAAAAATTTGCTTTATATAACTCTCTCTCTCTCTCTCTCTCTCTCTCTCTCACACACACACACACACACACACTCACACCCCACATGTGAACCATTTAAAATGCCAAATGTTGTCTACGGCCATACCACCCTGAACGCTCCTGATCTTGTCTGACCTCGGAAGCTAAGCAGGGTTGGGCCTGGTTGGTACCTGGATGGGAGACCATAAAATACCAAATGTTAAAAGTAATGGGTGGTATAATTTTGATTTTCTTCTTTATACTTATCTGTATTTTCTTAATTTTCTACAACTCCTATATTTATCATAAAAAGTCATTAGGTAAATAAATCCTTAATAGCATTATAGCATGGGAGGTGGGAGGAGGAGGAGAGAGAGCCAGCGAAAGAGTGTACAAGGAGAGCGAGAGAGAAGTAGAGTCACAGAAAGAATAGACTTTCCTGAATTTTGCTTGCTGGCTCTGTGATGTTCAGCAAGGCATTAAACTCTTTGTGCTTCGGTTGCCTCATCTGTAAGTGAAACTTATAGTAGGTACCACCTCATAGGTTGCTGTTGGGATCGAATAGCATAAAAGGCTTAAAACAGAAAAGGCTCAATAAATGTTAGCAATTACCATTCTCATCATTGCTTTTCTCTGCAAAAGGGAATAAAGCAAGAACTAATACTGAAGTATCAAGGAGCTCTTATGAAATTTATTTCCTAAATTAGGTGATCTCTAAGCTAGACTCAAGAGCATTGTTAATAAACGATTGTATTTATTTCTCTCTTGTATTATTGTGTTTTCTCCCACCCATGTCAGGAACGTACGCCAGGATTGTACGTTCCTGATGCTGCTTTTTATGTCCCACCATCACCAGGTACCCTCGCGCGGACAGCGCTGACTGTGTCCAGGACGTGGACTGTTGGAGACGTTCTCCTATGTAATGCTAAGTATCGTGTATGCTAATATTTGCATAACTCAACAAATTTGTGTTTAATACATTAATAAATGGTTCTTTCACTCAGCTTTGGATGTCAAACTAAGAATATCTTATGTTTGTTTTATTTCCACGATGGTTTTAAAAACTTGGAAATCTGTTTACTCTCTGAGTGCTGCCAATAGAATTTCTCAGATATTTTATCCAAAGTGAGTTAGGTTTAAAGAAAATATTTTGAAAATATAAGATCTCACAGATAATATCCCCCAAACACCAATGTAAGTGGTCAATTCAGTGAAAATAAGGCAAATTGTTGATCAATCAGTTGTACTAAAATTCTTTACTTCTTTTATTGCATTCTGGTGACATAGGCAGTCATAATTAAATGTATTCTATGTAGTCCCCTGCCAAACCCCAGAAAAGAGTGGGGAATTTTGGATTGTTGTCCTTATTCATAATAACACTTATCCTGAAAATTTATCTTGTTAAAATTCAATAAGCTAGAGGAAAATAGAAAAAATTCTGGATACACTCACTCTTTGATTAATTTTTTGCTCATCATCTCCCAAGACAATTTGAAGAAGAAAGGTGTTTGATGTACATATTGGTTGGGGATTTTACCAGATGAATGTAGGTGATCAAACTCCTTTCCAATTTTGATTTAATAAGGACATAGTCAGTTTGCAAAGTTGTGCAGAGTAAAAAATTAGGTAAAGCCAGAAATGTTGCTAAATAAAGAACAATGTAAGTAAAAGAAGATTAAAAGGAACATTTACAACAACACTACCTGGGCTTGGAGTGGGCATCTCTGATATCTGTGTTGTTCAGACTAGTGTCCCAGATCCCAGGATCTCCACAGATGACACTGGAGAGCAGCTATTTGAAGTATTTCAAAGGCCTAATAGAATTGTACATGAGTATCCTCTCATACCATTAAGGCTCAGTTTGTCTCTTGCTACTTCAGAAGTCATGAATCAAAGCTATGCATTTAAATGGAATCAAATTAATTATTAATATTTCAAAAACAGAATCCTGAGGGCAAAAATTAAATCAAAATGTCCTTGGGGTGGAGAAATTTGTGAAACACATGCAAGCAGCTTTCGATATTAGGAAATTCCCTTGAAACTCAGTAAATTATTATTTTCGATTCAGCTCTAAATTATTAACTTTTACAATCTTTCAGGCTTTATAGACATTGTCTCATTTCACTATAGATGATTCTATTATCTCCATTTTACAGGTAAAAAAACCAGAAGGTAACAGAGTTCAAGATCACATCCTTAATAATTCAATACCCATCCCTCACCCCAAAGTAATACCTGAAATTTTATGCTTGTGGTTATTCTTTTTATGGAAGGTCTGAGAATTTGAGTAAGGAGAAAGAGAATCCACTGAAGCACTGTAAGTGCAGAGTGTGGAAACGAGGGAGGGGGCAGAGTTGAAGAACGGGAAAGACTGAGCTATAAACCTGCTCCACGTGGGTCCTACTGGAAGAGTCACACAGATATTGGGATAGCACAGAATCCACCGTTCTAAGTGTTGTGCTGTGACCTTGACCCGGATACTCCAAGAAGACAGAGTTCTTGCCAAAGGATTGAAATTGGTTATTTCTTTTCCAAAGGAATTTTCCAGATGGGCATACTGCACTCCAAGATGGGCGTGTTTGGCCACAGAACTGGCTGTCCACTCACAGCAAGAGGTGGCCTCTTAAATACCCCACTGAGAGCAGAGATGAAAAGAGAAAGGCCAATTAGAGGGAAAAAACATGCCAAGTTCTTGCTCTCTGGTGTTGTGGTTGTCATGGAGTTTTTGTCCCTGCTGATATCAGACTCTACTTTGCCATGTAGATCAATTCCCTAATTCCCTATGGTCCTATCATGATATCAGGATTGCAACTTTTTACTGACCTGGGGTGATCTGATCTGAGCTGTGAAGAACTTGGGATCTTCCAGTCCAAAACTCTCAATTCCTAGGTGAAGAACTTGAGGCCAGAGACGCTAAGGGGTTTTCCCAGGATGATACAGTAGCTAGTAATATAGCTTGATAACAATAATTAAATATGTGTATGCTCCCTGCTTACAAAGCACTCTCATTTTAGATAGTTACATACATATTCCCTCAAATACCTGATTTCAATCCATCAGCACAGCAGTCTTGCAAGACAGACATGGCATGATTTCCCATGCATTCTCAAGGAAATCGAGGCACTAAGGAATACATACAGACTAATTCATCACCGAGCCACAGCTTCTCATGGTTATGACTGTGAGTGTTGGTATCCATACATTTTGGGTTGAATTCTGGCTCTGCCACTTGCTAGTTGTGTGACCTTGAACAAATTAACCTCTCCAAGCCTCAGTATTTTCACCTATAAAATGGGGCAACTAATAGCTAATTCATTACTCTTCATTGAGAACTAAATTGGATAAAGATTATAAAGCACTCAGAGTGTATAGTATACATTATGCCTTCTATTTATTAATAGTAGAAGTAATTTATGTGTTTGGAATTGGAGCTCTTTCTAACATAGTATGTGGCATTTCTAATTCTTCATTAAAATCCTTCATTAAAAATTTCTACAGGGTGTCCCAAAAGTCGCCAGGCATAGGGAAAATGAGAAATTGTAGCTAAATGTACCTTTACTTACAAAATATTCATTACAAAATATTTCCTTTGTACTGAGACTTTTGGGGCATCCTATACTTAAGGTCATTTCCATAAACATTGTGGGTTTTCTTGGGTTTGCAGCAGAGGTAGAGGGAAGTCATCCACCCCCCAGTTTTTAGGGATATAGAAACGTTTTAGACAGGGTCCAATTCTTTCTTTTTTGTAATTTTTATTTCAAAGTATTAGGTGGCACAAGTGTTCTTTTTTTTTTTTTAATTCAGGATATTACGGGGGTACAAACATTTTGGTTGCATGTAATGTGTTTGCCTTGCCTAAGCCAGGGCTACAAGCGTGTCCCTCCCCCATACAGTGTGCTCAGCTTCAATTAGCTGTGGATTTACCCCCCACAACCCCCCACACATGACTGGCACCCAGCAAGGGTTACTACCACGTGAACACCTTAGTGTTGGTCAGTTAGTACCAATGTGATCGTGAGTACATGTGGTGCATGTTTTTCCATCCTTGTGATACCTCACTTCGAAGGATGGGCTCAATCTCTATCCAGGATAATATAAGAGGTGCTAGATCACCCTTGTTTTTTGTAGTTGAGTAGTATTCCATGGTATACATATATCACATTTTATTAATCCACTCGTGTGTTGATGGGCACTTGAGTTGTTTCCACATCTTTGCAATTATCAATTATGCTGCTATAAACATCTAAGTGCAGATGTCTATGCTACCCTGAGTGTGCCTGACCTCATCTGCTCTTGGAAGCTGAGCAGGGCCAGGCCTGGCTAGTACTCAGATGGCAGACAAGTGTTTTTGTTACATGGATAAATTGTATAATGCTGAAGTCAGGGCTTTTAGTGTGCCTGTCACCAGAATAATGTACATTGTACCTGACAGGTAAGATTTTATTCCTCATCCCCTTCCACCCTCCTCTCTTAGTTTCCAATGTCTTTTATATCACTTTATGGCTGTGTGTACCTATCATTTAGTTTCCACTTATTAGTGAGAACATATGGTGTTTGTTTTTCCATTCCTAAGTTCACTTAGGACAATGTTCTCCAGTTCCATGCAAGTTGCTGCAAATGACATTATTTCATTCCTTTTTATGGCTGAGTAGTACTCCATGGAGTGTGTATTTGTGTGTATATGTGTGTGTGTGTGTGTGTGTGTGTGTATGCACGCATTGGAAAAAATATATATATATACACCAGCTTCCTTTATCCATTGATGACTTGATGAGCATTTAGGTTTGCACATCTTTAAAATTGTGAATTGTGGTATAATAAACATTCAGGTACAATTGTCTTTTTGATATGACTTCTTTTCCTTTGGGTAGATACCCAGTAGTGGGATTGCTGGATCAAATGGTTGTTGAACTTTTATTTCTTTGAGGAATCTCCATACTGTTTTCTTTTTTTTATTTTATTTTATTTTTTTTTTATTTCAGCATATTATGGGGGTACAGATGTTTAGGTTACGTATGTTGCCCTTGCCCCTCCCCTCCCCCCCTAAGTCTGAGTTTCAAATATGTCCATCCTTCGGGTGGTGCGCATTGCACTCTTTGTGTATACAGATACCCGTCCCCTCGTCCCTCCTCCCCCCTCCTCCTGCCGCCCTCCCCCTTCCCCAGCATCCAATAGATGTTGTTTTGATATGTGCATTTATGTGTTGATTAGTTAATACCAATTTGATGGTGAGTACAAATGGATTCCGTTCTTCTGCTCTTGTGGTGCCCCACTTTGGATAATGGGCTTAAGTTTAATCCAGGAAAGTGTAAGAGGTGCTAGATCACTGTCGTTTCTTATGATTGAGTAATATTCCATTGTAAACATATACCAAATTTTGATAATCCACTCATGGATTGATGGGCACTTGGGTTGTTTCCACATTCTTGCAATAGTGAATTGTGCTGCCATAAACATTCGGGTGCAGATGTCCTTATCGTAGAATGTTTTGTGCTCTTGTTTTCCATAGGAGATGTACTTATTTGAAGTCCCACCAACAGTGTATAAATGTTCCTATTTTACCACATCAACTCCAACATCTATTTTTTTTTTGACTTTTTAATAATGGCCATTCTGATAGGGATAAGATGGTATTTCACTGTGGTTTTAATTTGCATTTCTCTGATGATCACTGATGTTGAGCATTTTTTCATATGCCTGTTGGCCATTTGTATATCTTCTTTTGAAAAAACTCTGTTCATATCTTTCCCCCACTTTTTAATGGGGTGTTTTTTTTCTTGCTGAGTTGTTTGAATTCTTTGTAGAGTCTTGATATTAGCCCTTTGTTGGATGTATAGTTTGTCAATATTTTCTCCCATTCTGTAAGTTGTCTATTTACTCTGTTGATTATTTCCTTTCCTGTGCAGAAACCTTTTAATTTAATTGAGTCCCATTTATTTATCTTTGTTGTTACTGTTTTTCCCTTTTAGGTCTTAATCATAAATTCTTTGCCTAGGCCGATGTCTAGAAGGGTTTTTCCTATGGTTTCTTTGAGAATTTTTATAGTTTCAGGCCTTACATTTAGGTCTTTAATTCATCTTGCGTTAATTTTTGTATATGGTGAGAGATAGGAATCCTGTTTCATTCTTCTGCATGTGGCTATTCAGTTTTCCCAGCACCGTT
Organism: Propithecus coquereli; assembly: GCF_000956105.1. Lineage (NCBI taxonomy): Eukaryota > Metazoa > Chordata > Mammalia > Primates > Indriidae > Propithecus > Propithecus coquereli. The sequence goes on from NW_012145190.1 coordinate 1,409,383, forward strand.
TATTGAACAGGGCATCCTTTCCTCAGTGTATGCTTTGTCAGCTTTGTCAAAAATCACTTGGTTGTAGCTATATGGTTTTATCTCTGAGTTCTCTATTCTGTTCCATTAGTCTATGTCTCTACCTTTATACCAGCACCATGCTGTTTGGGTTACAAATTTAAAGTCAGGTAATGTGATGCCTCCACATTTGTTCTTTTTGCTTAGGATTGCTTTGATTATTCGGGCTCTTTTTTGGTTCCATATGAAGTTCAGGATTATTTTTTCTAGATCTGTGAAAAATGACATTGGTATTTTGATAGAAATTACATTGAATCTGTAAATCACTTTTGGCAGCATGGGCATTTTAACAATGTTGATTCTTCCAATCCATGAACATGGGATATTTCTCCATTTGTTTATGTCATCTATGATTTCTTTCATCATTATTTGGTAGTTCTCTTTGTAGAGATCATTCACCACCCCGGTTAAGTATATTCATAGGTATTCTATTTTGTTGGCAGCTATTGTAAATGGTATTAGATTCTTGATTTGACTCTCTGCTTGACTGTTATTAGTATATAGAAATGCTACTGATTTGCATACATTGATTTTGTAACTGGAGACTTTGCCGAATTTATCAATTCTAGGACTCTTTTGGTGGAGTATTTAGTGTTTTCTAGATACAAGATCATATCATCAGCAAACAGGATAATTTGACCTCCTCTTTCCCAATTTGGATGCCCTTTATTTCTTTCTCTTGACTGATGGTTCTGGCTAGGACTTCCAGTATTATGTTGAAAGAAGTGGTGACAGTGGACACCTTTGTCTTGTTCTAGTTCTTAGGGGGAATGTTTTCAACTTTACCCCATTCAGTATGATGTTGGCTATGGGTTTGTCACATATGGCTGTTATTATTTTGAAGTATGTTCCTTCTATGCCTAGTTTGTAGAGGGTTTTTATCATGAAGGGGTGCTGGCTTTTATAGAATGCTTTTTCTGCATCTATTAAGATATCATATGGTCTTTGGTTTTACTTCTGTTTATGTGGTGAATCACATTTATTGATATGCATACATTGAACCACCCTTGCATCCCTGAATGAAACCCAATTGATCATGATGGATTATCTTTTTTTTTTTTTTTTTTTAGACAGAGTCTTGCTCTGTCTTCTGGGCTAGAGTGCAGTGGTATAATCATAGCTCACTGAAACCTCAAGCCACTGAATTCAAGTGATCCTCCTGCCTCAGCCTAGTAGCTGGGACTACAGGCATGTGCCACCACACCTGGCTAATTTTTTTTTCTTTTCTTTCCTTTTAGGCTGGTCAAGTGAATTTTTCTTTTTTTCTAGAGATGGAGTCTCACTCCTGCTCAGCTAGTCTCGAACTCCTGACCTCAAATGATCCTCTTGCCTCAGCCTCCCAAAATGAGCCTCTGTGCCTGGCCTTGAATTTTATTTTAGATGTATTGTTGAATTCGGTTTGCTAGTTTTTTGTGGAGGATATTTGCATCTATATTCATAAGGGATATTGGTTTGTAGTTTTCCTTTTTTGTCATGTCCTTTCCTGACTTCAGTATCAAGGTGATACTGATTTTGTAATATGAGTTAGGGAAGGTTCCCTCCTTCTCAATGTTATGGAACAGCTTCAGTAGAAAGGGGGCCAGTTCTTTGTAGGTTGTGTAGAATTTGGCTGTGAATCCATCTAGGCTGGGGCTTTTTTTGTTGTTGTTTTTAGGAGATTTTTTATTACTATTTCACTCTCTCTACTTGTTATTGGTCTTTTCAGGGTTTTTATTTCTTCCTGATTCAGGCTTGGAGGTTGTATGTTTCCAAGAATTTATCCATTTCTTCTAGGTTTTCTATTTTGTGTGCATAGAGGTTTTCATTGTAGTAATGGATGATATTTTATATTTCTGTGGTATCAGTTGTAACGTCTCCTTTTTTGTTTCTGATTGAGCTTATTTGAATCCTTTCTCTTCTGTTCTGGGTTAATCTAGCTAGTGGTCTATCGATTTGTTTATATTTTCCAAGAACCAACTTTTTGTTTTGTTGGTCCTTTGATTTTTGGGGGAGGGGTGTTTTCCATTTTGTTTAGTTCTCTTCTGAGATTTGTTGTTTCTTTCCTTCTGCTAGCTTTGAGTTTGGTTTCTTCTTCTTTTTCTAGTTTCTTGAGGTGTGACATTAGGTTGTTAATTTGTGATTTTTCTGTCTTTTTGATGTAAGCATTTAAGGCTATAAGTTTCTCTCTTAACACTGCTTTTGCTGTATCCTACAGATTTTGAAAGCTTGCATTTCCTTTGTCATTTAATTTGAAAAATTTTTGGATTTCAGTCTTGATTTTGTCAATAACCCAAGGATTATTTAGCAGCTGATTGTTTAATTTCCATTTATTTGTGTAAATTTGAGAGTTCCACTTGGAATTTATTTCTAGTTTTATTCCACTGTTGTCTGAGAAAATACATTTTTCTAAATTTTCTAAATTTTCTCAGATTTTTTTTCATTTTTAAACTTTTATCTTAAAATTTTTATTGACATAAAATACACACCAAAAAGTACACATTTAATAAATGTGTAGTTCATGAATCTTCAGAAAAAGAACACATTTTTGCAACTAGTACATAACAGGAAACAGACATTTACAATTTCTGTCTGACAG
>NW_012145190.1:1414444-1429551 GCF_000956105.1 Propithecus coquereli
GGAGTGTTGAAGTCCCTGGATATTATGATGTTGCATTTATTTCTTTCCTTAGATCCAGTAGAATTTGTTTTATGAATCTGGAAGCTACTGTGTTAGGTGCATATATATTTAGAATTGTTATATCTTCTTGTTGAATTGATCATTATATAATCATTATACAATCATTATATAATGACCATTTTTGTCTTTTTTTTTTACCATTGTTGATTTAAGGTCTATTTTATCTGACATAATAATAGCTACTTCTGCTCACTTTTGGTTTTCATTTGCATGGAATATTTTTTTCCACCCCTTTACCTTGAGTCTATAAGAATCTTTGTGAGTTAAATGGGTTTCTTGGAGACTACATATGTTTGGGTTGTGTGTTTTAATCCACACAGTCAATCTTCGTCTTTTAACAAGGGCATTAAGATGTTCACATTCAATGGAAATATTCATATTTGAGATACTATTCTAGTCATCATTTTCATTGTTGCTTTCTTCTCTCTCTTGTGTTACTGCTTTATAAGAGCTGTGAGTTTTAACTTTTGGGGTTTTTTTACATTAGTGGGTACTGATTGTTGTATTCCATGTATAGAATACTTTTAAACATTTGTTGTAGGGCAGGTCTCATGGTTACAAATTTTCTTAGTGTTTGCTTTTCTGGGATAGACTTTATTTCTATTTAATTTATGAAACTTAGTTTTGCAGGATACAAATTTCTTGGCTGGCAGTTATTCTGTTTAAGGAGACTAAAGACAGGATCCCATTCCTCTGTGACATTGGCCTTAGTAATGATTTTCTAATATTACACCAAAAGCTCAGGTTATCAAAGCAAAAATAAATAAATGGGACTACGCCAAACTAAACTTCTGCACAGCAAAGAAAAAAATCAACAAAATGAAAGGGCAACTTATGGACTGGGAAAAAATACTTGCAGATCTAGTAATAAGGGGCTAATATTCAAAATTTATAGAGCTCATACAACTCAACAGCATAAAAACAAATAGCCCATTTAAAAAATGTGTGAAGGACCTGAAAAGACATTTCTCCTAAGAAGACATAAAAATGGCCAACAGGTATATGAAAAGGTGCTCAACATCACGAATCATCAGAGAAATGCAAATTAAAACTTCTGTGAGATACCATTTCTTACTCATTAGGATGGCTATTATCAAAAAGACAAGAGGCAAATGTTGGTAAAGGTATGGAGAAAAGAAACTCTAGTACATCACTGGTGGGAATGAAAATTGGTGCAGCCATTGTGAAAAATAGTATGGAATTTCCTAAAGAATTTAAAAATAGAACTATCACGTGACCCAGCAATCCCTGTTCAGGGTATATACCTAAAGGAGATGAAATTATAATACCACCTCATAAAGATATGCGCATTCCCACATCATTGGAGCATTAATCACAATAGCCTAGATATGGAAACAGCCTATGTCTTTGTCAACGGACAAACGGATACAGAAAATGTGATATATATAAATATATGTGTGTGTGTGTGTGTGTGTGTGTGTGTGTGTGTACATAAATTCACCCTTAGAAAAGGAGATCCTGCCATTTGCCACAATATGCATGAATCTGGAGGACATTATGTTACATGGACTAAGCCAGACACAGAAAAACATATTGCATGATCTCACTTGTATGTGCAATTAAAGAAAAACATGTCAAATATACAAAAGTATACATTAAAACAGTAGTTATCAGGGGCAAATGAGTGGAGGGGGAGAGAACAAAATGGGGAGACGTAGGATAAAGGATATAAAGTAGCAGGTATAGAGGATGACCAAGTCTAGAGATACAATGTACAACATAAGGAATACAGTTAATAAAATTGTATTGTATTAAAAATTTTTGTTAAATAAGTAGATTTTAGTTGCTCTTGTCACAAAAAATTAACTATGTAAGATGATAGATACGTTAATTTGAATGACTATATTGACTATTTTGTTATCTATTTGTATCCCACAATATTATGTTATAATCTCAAATATAAACAACAAAATTTATTTTAAAAAGAAAAAGAAATCAAATCAGTGAAGAAATATTTTGTCTAAATATCTCGTCATTTCTCTACATATAATATCTATTAGCACCTCTGTTCTCAAAAACATAATCACCTTTTAGTGATTAATCTATCTCGGTTCTAATCATGGAAATTGGCTTTGTAAACTGTATTCAATGTTGGTGACACTGCCTCAGACAGATCACTTGGTGGCAGCTAAACACGACGGCACCTGGAATCCAGGAAGCCAGGTTTTCACTTCTCTCTATCTAGCTATTCTTGTGACCTGCAAAAAGTCACTTACATATGCTTACTTTTATTTTTCTTATAGCAATAACAATACCTGCTCAACTGTCATTCTTACTGAGGTAAACGCGTGCCCCCTTCATCACCCTGTCGAGGGTCTCTTTGATCTCCTTGTTCCCCAGACTATACATCAGAGGGTTCACCATGGGGATAGGATAACAAAGAACGTGGAAGCACCTTGTCCTGCTTCATGGAGTGGCTAGAGCCAGGCTGCACGTACACAGAGAGGGCTGTGCCGTAGAAGAGGGTCACAGCTGCCAGGTGGACAGCACAGGTGTTGAGGGCCTGGACACTACCTTAGACTGAGGATATTTTCAGGAAGGAAGCTGCAGGGAAACCACAAGGTAAGAGAATAAGAAGCAAAGAGCCCAGCCCAACAGAAATGGTTACCAGAAAAAGAAACATTTGACTGATGAAGAGATTGGCACAAAACAAGGGAGTAATGTGAGATATGTCACAGAAGAAATGTTGAATGACATTTGGCCCATAGTAGCAGAGATGAAAGCAAGAGACTGTTTGAACTTAGCTACCGAGGAACCCACTCCCAAAGGTCCCAGCACCATCTCCCAACACAGCCTGGGGACCTTGATGGCTGAGAACTGCAGAGGGCGACCAATGGCCACAAATCTGCCATAGGCCATGGCAGCCGAGCAGCAGCACCCAGACAGACCCTTTCAGGCCACAGCAAAACACTGAGGAGCACAGGCGAGGAAGGAGATTGTGTTTTCATCTTTTAATAAGTCTGAAAGCATCCTTGGGCTGATAGAAGAAGAATAGCGAATATCTATAAATGACAGGAAACTGAGAAAAAAGTACGTGGGTGCGCGCAGGTGGGAGTCCATCCTGATAAGGATGATAAGACCTGGGTTTTAGATCAGGGGCACAAGGCAGATTTCCAGCAAGACTGGAAAGAGGATGAGCTGCAGCTCTTTTCCATCTGAGAGTCCCAAGAAAACAAGCATGACCACAGAGATGTGGTTTCCATCCCCTTCCATGGATCTGCTTGGTGCCATCTGCTGACAAAAAGGTGAGAGAAGAAAACAGTTTTACTCCCAAAAAAGAAAAAGAAGCATTATTTTTTTTTCAGTCATGAATCTGGCTACATATACAAATTTAAATCATGAATGTTGAATTAATTTGTGTCTTCTGTGTACAATCACCAACTTTCACTGAAAAATTCTCATAGATAAATATTATTATTCTATCTTTGAGAACAAATGACAGTAAATACACAGGCATTAATAGTGCGATTATCTCCTAAAATGTCTTAATTTCATGTTTTCCCATGCCAGGTTTTGAGATGTTGGAGATAAGCCAGATTAGGAAACCACTGTCATCCCTCTGTGTGGTGAAACAGGACGATTCTGCCCAGGCAAGGCTCTGCTGCCCAGTCAGTGCTTGGAGAAGCCCTGAATAGTGCTGGGCCTTGTGTATAGAGTGAGGATCCTGGACGAATATTATCGAGAACTAACATTAATTAATCTATAAGAAGTGGGTATTGACAATTCTGTATCTGCCTTTCTGCTTTCACAAAGTCTGGTGAGATACAAGAGTAATATAGCAGGGTACTGGAAAGAGACACACCAAGAAGCAGCTTGGACATGGGTGTGACTTGACCATCTTGATGATGCTAGGAGGGCTCCTGAGAAGTTAGTAAGACAAGGTTGAAAAGCCATTATACTCCATACCTTGAAGGTTCTTATTTTTCTTTCCTCAAATAAGAGATATTTATGAGTTAAATTTTCCAGGGCAGTGATTTTTTTTAACTTCTTTGGGTCAGTGATACTTGTAAAAACCTTTTGGAAACTCTGGACCCTCTACCCAGCAAACTGAAATGCTTGATACTTGATATGTAAGTATCACCTTTGCATACATTTTATTGTACTCTAAATCACCCTCAAGTCTATCCATGGTGTCCAGGTAAAAGATTTCTCCTACTAGGGAGAGGGACTTGAACTCACGTAAGGGTTAGGATGCTTAGGCAATTTATATGAGGATTAGGAAACTGAGGAAGGATTTTGACCATTTTTTTTCTCTGTTTCACGTTGGAGTCAGTTCAGGGAAAGCAAAGCACTTAAGTCTTCAGGCAAATTATAATAACCAGAAGAATATTTTTACATCAGGCACTATATGCTCTCATGAAGATACTATAGCTTACAATGGAACATTACTCAATTATAAGAAACGACAGTGATCTAGCACCTCTTATATTTTCCTGGATAGAGCTTGAGCCCATCATCTGAAATGAGGTATCACAAGATCGGAAGAATGGGCTCCACTTGTACTCGCCATCAAATCGGTACTAATTGATGAACACTAGGGTGCTCACATGGCAGTAATATTCTCCAGGGATTAGGGGGATGGGGGGATAAACCCACAACTAAAGGACATGGTGAGCATTGTAGAGGGGAAGGGCACGCCTCTAACCCTCGCTTGGGTGAGGCAAAGACATAAAATGTAACCAAAATGTTCGTACCCTCATAATACCCTGAAATAATAATAATAAGAAAGGCACGATAGCTTATAAAAAAGAAACCTGCACTAGAATGTTTATTGCAGCACAATTCACAATCACAAAGATGTGGAAACAACCCAAGTGCCCATCAATACATGAGTGGATTAAGAAAATGTGGTATATATATACCATGGAGTTCTACTCAGCCACAAAAAACAATGGTGATCTAGCACCTCGTGTATTATCCTAGATAGAGCTGGAACCCATTCTACTAAGTGAAGTATCACAAGAATGGAAGAACAAGCATCACATATACTCACCATCAAATTGGTATTAACTGATCAACACTTATGTGCACATATAGTAACAACATTCATCAGGTGTTGGGCAGGTTGAGGGGAGGAGCGGATGGGTATATTCACACCTAATGGGTGTGGTGCGCACTGTCTGGTGGATGGACATGCTTGAAGGTGTGACTCGGGTGGGGCAAAGACAATATATGTACTTAAACATTTGTACCCCTGTAATATGCTGAAACAAAAAAAAAAATAAAATGTGGTATACGTATACCATGGAGTACTACTTAGCCATAAAAAATGGTGAACTGATAGCAGGTTAAGAGCCAGACTCTGGAGCCAGTCACAGCTTGATTTTTGAATCTTGGTTCTGTCACTGACCAGTGAGGTGGCCTTGGACGAGTCACTTAACCTCTCTGTGTCTCAGTTTTCACATCTATGAAATGAACATAATATCAATGCCCACTGCCCAGCCTATTGTGAGTGTTAAGTTAATGTATGGAGAGTGTCCAGAATAATGTCGACACACAGCAAGCACTCTGTGAATAACTCTCAATTGCGTCATGAGTGGCCCACAGAGGATGGACTGATGGGACGAGCTGAGAAAATTTCCCACTTGTTTTCTTCCTCCAGCACACTTGAGAATAATTAATGGAAAATGCTCTCTCCTCCTTGGACCCTAAGGGGACATTTAATAGAATCCCTAGTGGGAAGTACGTCTCCTGAAAGACCTCTGTGCTCTTCCGAGGACCAAGGGCAAGGCCGCAATATGGGACCAAGGCAAGCCAGCAGTGTTGGCCTTGCTCCCAGATTCTCCCCAAGCACAGAATTGTAAAAAATATCTCTGCGAGTAACATTGTAGGTGCACCCTAGAACAAGCCTTCAGTGCCTCCATGTCACCACCCCCTGCCCCACCCTGTGCTGCATTTTCCTCTTCCCCTCTCGTCCTGCCCTCCTGACCCAACGATGGGCTTCAAGTGTTTTGCTCCTTCCCATCACCATCTAACTATCTTCCCTTCCCAAGTACAGATTATTCTTCATCGTTTTCTCATATTATCCCATGTCTCCAAAAAGATTACTTGTATTTTAACAAAAACCAAAGTCTTTCAGCTTAAAGCAAAACCTTTTGGGTGGAAGGTTAAGTATCAGCCAGTTTGTGGAGTGGGAGTGGAGGGTGGATGTTTCCTGAGACCAGCCATGCAGGGCCATTGGTTCCAAACTCCACATTACCAAGTGATCCCCCTTTTTTATTTTGTTAACCCCAGCCTTAAAATATTTATTTACAAAGCATCCTTTAAGTATCCTTAATATAATATGATATATTATATTATCCTTAATATAATAATAATTAACATAGCAATAATAGTAAAATAATAAACTCTTACTATAACAACTGTTGATCAAGAGCCTACTATATGGCATGCACAGTCTTAGGTACTATCTCACATCTTAAATAAGAGCTCGAACAACCCTATGAGGTGGGCATTATTATCACTTTACATGGGATGAAAATAAAGCTCACAGGAATTAATTAATTTAGCCAAAAGTCACATCATGAACAAACATTAGAGTTTAATTTTCCTCTTAATAATTAATTTCCCCATCATTAATCAAATTATTGTCATTATTAATCAAAGATAATCAAATCTTCTTCTTAGTCTGAAATAGAGAATCCCCAGTGAATTGATATTATTCTCATGCAAAGCAAAAAAAAAAAATTGGTGGTTTAATTTCTTTGTGTGGTATACTTTACAATAAATGTACACATATTTATTAGCTTTTAAAATATTGACAATGACTTTCTGTTGCCATTTTGTAGGTACTGGCAACTGATAAATACTGTAATTCTTGATGTAGGAGGTGACTCACCAATATATTGGGCCTTCATATCTTTTTTGACCTCTTACATTATTTCTTTTTTTTCTCTTACATTATTTCTTAAGTAAAAAATCAACATCTCAGATATTAGTTGAATAAGACATATCTAATATGTATATTTTCCAGAAAAATCTTGGGTGATGTTAATTTAAATCTATTGAAAGGCAGGAAGATTGACAAAATGACATCATAAAATTTCCATTTAGTACTAGGAAGGTAATAATATTTTCCAGCAATGAGAAAATACAACATTGTTCCATTTGTTTAGGTTGGAATGGTTTAACCTAAACAGAGCTCTGTAGAATCTGACAGAGGATGTTGATTTCTAAAAGAAACTCATGTCATCCCCTCCAGGGTGTGTGGACTACTGGAAGTATTTACAGAAATTTACAGGAGTGAATATTGTTCCATTTTGGAATGAATTGGGCCACTTTTCTCTGTTTTGTTGGAACTTTTAGTTTCAAAACTGGTCTTTGCAATGAGGGATGTCATACTACTTAAATAATTTATTTTTAATTTTTTTCTTATTTTTACATTTTATTGTAAAATTGTTACACATGCTCAAAATACATAAAGTATAAATGTACACTATAATGGTATAGAAAGAACACTTGTGTAACCACAACTGGTATCAGGAAATACAGCATTAACATCATCCCAGAAGCCTTCTGCGTGTCTTTCTGAATCACAAATGCTTCTGTCTGCACCTGATAGAACCATTCATTGCTTTGCTTCATAATTTCATTATTTATGTACATATCACCGAACGAAGTAGTTTAGTTTTGCTTGTTTCCAAGCTTTTGATTTTTGAAATACTATTGAAATATTCTTTCATGTCTTGCTTCTTTTTACTTTGTCATAATATATTTGCAGCTTTCGTCCATGTAATTGTGCAACCCTAGTTTGTTCATTTTCACTTTGATTAGACCACAATTTACTTATCCATTTGACATCGATAGATATTTGGGTTGTTGCCAATTTGAGGCTAATACAATGTTACAGGCAAATTCACATATGTGTCCAGTGCATATGTATATCAATTTCTTTGATCCGGAAGCAGAATTACCAGATTACAGGGAATTACCATGTTGTTATGTGAATTTCAAACTCTCCTGTTTTTAAAAGTGGCTGTGGAACACCACAGGAAACAAGCTGTGAGGCTAAGTTTTGCCTGCAGGAAGTTTACTGGGATTGCTCTCAGAGTCAACACTTGAAGTGACAGCAGAAGGGGCAAAGGGAGAAGTTGAGTTGTGGCACATTCACACAAAGACCTCAGTTCCTGTGGGAACTCTGGAGGTCTGGATCCTCAAGCTATCCTACCTTGAGAGGAAGCATGACGTTCATGGAGTTGTCTTAGGGAAATGCCTACATAGGCACTTGGCCGAGAGTCATCAGCCCAGAAATCTGTCCAGGTAGTGGAATGAATGCCTGAGTCCTGAAGGCAGAATCCGGTCCGTGTGCCACAGCATCCATGCAGCCCACCACCCGTGCCGTTCAGATCGATTTGCTTTGTGGAGTAACTTTTAGAAACAATTTCTCCAAATTCTGGCTGATCTCTTCTCCTAGAGAAAATTACAAAAAGATTAGTGGGATAAACTGCATTCCCAACACTACATCAAGTATTGACTGCAACCCATAGTCATTACTTTCTCCTTTAATACCCATTCTAGATCCCTCTAAACCTCATTTGCTGCTGATTTAGGTGGCTTACATGTTGGGGTGACCCAGACTCTCATTCTTGAGGACTCTGAGCCTGAGTTACCATGCCTTTCTCAGGTCACAGCTGGGGCACTTGTCCATTTACTGTGAAAATAGAGAAAGGAGCATCAAGAGATTCCCCAATGGATCACCTGGGTTCAAAATGTGTTCTTTCTTGCCTTCATCATACAATAACAGGTGAATTGCCCTGGCCAGGATGATGGCTCCTTTCCTTGCTTGCTAGTCGCTTTGCAAATCCAAATGTGACTGAGCAGCAGGTGTTGTTTAATGTTTAATGGGATTCCTACTGTGTCCCTAGGGAACCATTCCTACTCAGGGAATCAGGACCTCTCAACCCACAGAGCCCAGAATTATGGAGATTGGAAGGATAAAATCCCCGAGTGGGTCACCTCAAGTGGGAGTGGTGGTAAGTAGGTCCAATCCTACTCCTATGTAGGATTGTTCCCAGACCTATGTAGTCTACCTATTTAGGATGAGACACCCTAGAATGGTTGTCAAGTTAGTGCATATTACGTAGAATACCCATCTTTGAATGGTACTGCCTTAGACTTGACACCTTAGTTACTCTCCCACAAGTTTATTTCATCATTCTATCAGCCGTGCAGCTAGATGACGTGGCATGTGAGAGCATCAGTGGATCCCATAGTCACGTGCTCGCTGCTGTACTTCCTCTGCTATAAAGTAGGTTCTTTGAGTGGTGTGAGGTTATGCGGGAACACATGTCAGTGGATTACTCTGTGAACCCTCAGATAATGTGCTGGCTGAAGACCTGTGGGCAGAAAAGGGAAATCCATAACTAGAATATGGACATATCCTATCCAAATGAATCACTGCTCCTTCCAGGGTGAAAGCTGTCCACTGCAATCAGTTTACCACCAAATGGATGGCTGGGCTCCTTGAGAGATGGTGTCATGTTCAGGGCTCAGCACTGGTCTCTATCGCTGGCAGGTTGGGTATGCTAGTGGCAGCCATAGGTAGCTATTACAGATTAGCCTTGGTAAGTGGGAAATCACGCCATGGGGCCCATGCAAAGCCTCCCTCGCTACCACATGGCTACTTCATTTATGCACCTATTGTGCCATGACTGAGATGGCTTATGACAGAGATTGACATCAACTGGCTGCTGCTACTCCCTCCTCTATGACAGATGCTCAGATACCTTAAATAGAGACCAGACCCTGAAAGTGGAAGTGATAATGATCTCTCAATTTTGCCCCAAAAGGAACTATGGCCATTGATTCATGCCATCACGGACAAGAGAAGGGGGAATGCCCAGATGTTTCAAGGACTATTAGGCACAGTCAGCCAATATTGATATCCAGAGGTCCAAAGAATCATCATCACCCCCTATTATGTGGTGGGGTATACAAGAGCCAGATAATAAATGCAGTCCTGTCCCGGCTCTAGCTTACGGTGGGTCCAAGTTCTTGTTTATAACTTTTGCATTTTTCTATTGGGTTATATGTCTATTATTGATTCCTGAAACATTCTTTATGTGTCCTGGATATGAGTTTTTTGTAGTCAAAGGTGTTGAAAATTTCTTCTCCATTCTTTCTTTTTTGGTCTTTCAGTATTTTCTTTATGCTGTTTTTACTGAAGAAAATAAATTCTTAATTTTAATAAAATTAAATTTGCTCCTTTCCTTTGAGGTTAGTGTGTATTGTTTTATTGTGTAGATCAACTAGCCCTAGCACATGAAGATATTCCCGCAAGTTTATCTTCTATAACCTTCACAGTTTTGCCATTTCAAATTTAGGTCTATAATACACATGGAGTTGCTGGATTGATCTCTTTATCATTATATAATCTTCTTTGTCTCTTTTTACTGTTTTGATTTAAAGTCTGTTTTATCTAAGTACAGCTACTCCTGCTTGCTTTTGGTTTCCATTTTCATAGAATATTTTTTTCCCACTGCTTTACTTTCAGTCTATATGTGTCTTCACAGGTGTCTGGGCGTTGGCAGCTGGCCGTGGACGCAGCTGTGAATGAGGGATGTTGGTGGGGCTCCAGGGGTGTGGCGATGCAGGGGCTTTGGGGCTCCAGGGCAGGATGCAGTCTGGTGGGGGCTTGGCTTTCAAAATGGTGCTGTGCTGTAGCTGCTTAGGGCTCAGGGTGTGTTGGGACCCAGGGTGATCTCCTGCTCTTGAGTGATGCTGTCATGAGATCTCCAGGCAGCTCCCTATGTCAGTCCAGGGCAAGTGTGTATTGAGGGGCTCTCCTGTGGCTAGGACTTCAGGAGTCCACGGTCGAAATGTGGACCACCAGGGTCTCTCACTTACCCTTTGCTCACAATGGGGGGGCCTCTCCAGGCGCCCAGCTGATCCCAGCTGAGCAGACTGCCTCGCTTCCCTCTCCTTCCTTGCCTAGGTGTTTCCTGTCACCCCTCTGCTGAATTCCGGTGTTCTCTCTGAGATGACCTATTTGAAATGTGATCATCTACTCGCCATCTGCTGCTACTTTGTGGAGGAGGTGACTCGCTGGTGCTGCCAGACATGTATCTTGAACCCCTCCTCCCCTTTCCCTCTATTTTTATAAACTTTTTCTTTCCAAATTTCATTTTCCTCACTTTTTTTCAAGCCTATTTTCTACACCATTTTCTGCGTTTTTAGTTAGTCTACTTTTGTCCTTAATGCCATTCCTACACAGACTTCATTTCTGTATTTCTGGGGTGCGCTTTCCCCCTTGGTCGCTGAGTTATGCCAAGTCATTTTTTGTCCTCTTCTCTTGTCTTCTCAGTTCTCTCCTAGCCTCTGTATCACTGTTTTTACTTTTGTGTTATAGATGTTTTTTAATTAACTGATTCGATTTCATGGTGCTATGTATCAACCGAATTTTCGTCAGCTCGTGGACCCCAGTTTTCTGGTGTATTTTCTTCATCTGCCATTTATTTCACTTGTTCCCTTATTTTTTTCTTTGTTATTTTTGGTGAATTTTATAAATATTTCTTTTCCTTATTACTCATTCTTCACTGAGATGAGATCTACCAATACCAGTTATTTGTAGGAAGATGGTATAGAACAGTCCCTCTCAATCAGGGATGATTTTGCCTCCCGGGGGACATTTGGCAATGTCTGGGGATATTTTTCTTGTCATAGAGAGGGAGGGGACAGGCACTACTGGCATCTAGAGTCCAAGGATGCAGCAAAACATCCAACAATGCACAGAACAGCCCTACACAACAAATTATCCAGCCCAAAAATATCGATAGTGGCAAGATTGAGAAACTCTGGTCTAGACAGATTGCCGTGGAAGTTCTCACACTTGGATGGACAAGTTGACAAACACTGTGGATATCATCCAGCCTTGCTCCTTGTGCATCCCAATTCCAGGCCACCATGAACAGAGAGTCATCACAGTAGAATGGTTGGAGGCAATGCTTAAGCTTCTCATCAAGGCCAGTCTAACTACTGGAACTGCTGAGTGTCCAAGGTGCTCTCTGTTAAGAAAAGCCAAAGATGAGCTTTCAATAGGATACCATGACTCAAATATACCAGCCAGCACTTTGTGATAGTTTTATTAGAGTGAATCTTTCCACCCTGGAGGAAAGAGTGAATCATGCTTATTAGAATTGACACATACTATGGATGTAGGTCTGCCTTCCACATCCATAGTTTCTCTGCCAGTCCCACCACCCTCTGAGGGCTTACAAAATGCTCGATCACATGGCATCCCGCATAGCATTGCCTCAATCAAGGGACCCAATTTACGGCTAAAAAACGAAAGATTTTCCAATGGGAGTAAAACCAAGAGATCTACTTATTAAATCAAACTAAAATCTGGCCTGAGAAAGCCTGCACACTCACAGGCTTGAGTCCTTATGTATGAACCATAAGCTAACTTAGTAGGCAGGCAGGCTGAAAACCTAACTTAGGAGTGTGCTTCTGTAACAATAGCTGAGTCTTACTCAGCTGATCCCAGCAGCCATAATTCAACCACTCACAGGCAGTAAACTGTTCAAACCATGTTCGAATAAGGCAAATGCTGAGCTGTAACCAATCTGGCTGTTTCTTTACCTCACTTCCATTTTCTGTGCATCACTTTCCTTTTTCTGTCCATAAATTTTCCCCAACCACACTGCAGCACTGGAGTCTCTCTGCTGTAATTCTGAGGTCTGCAGAATTTGCAAATCATTTTTTTTCTTGCTCAATTAAACTCTGTTAAATTCAATTTCTCTAAAGTTTTTCTTTTAGTACACTGATCTTATATTGTATGTCATCGTCCTGAAGTATCTGCCTTGGTAACTGAATTAAGATGTCAGCCAGAGAAAAATTCTTTTGTGGGTAAGGCACTATTCTCCAGGAAGCTGTAGGTGCGCTGAACAAGCAGTTAGTATATGGTGCATTCCCCACAACAGCTAGAACATACGCATGCAGGAACTGAAGAATGGAAGCAGGATTTTAACTCCTTGACTGTCATTCCCAGTAGCCCACTTCTATGAATGTGCTTTCTTTTCCCACAAACTTAGACCCCACCAAGTTAGAAGTCCTAGATCTTAGGGGCAAACATGTCTGCCAGGCAATGCAGCAGGATTCCAATAAACTTGAAACTGAGACTTCCACCTGATGCTAGCAGACCAGCAGGCAAAGAAAGTATTTACTGTAGGGTGGGGATAATTGACCTGAGGAGTTGGGGTTGCTGCTCTACAACAGGGCTGGAGCATGTCTAAAATCCAGAGGATTCACTGAGGCATCTCTTGGACATTTTTATACCTGGAGAGAATAGTTAACGGGAAATTGCAGCAACCAGGAACTATTAAGAGCAAGGCAGCTAAGGGCTCAGACTCTTCAGGATTATAGGTCTGGATTAACCTTCCAGATAAACTGTCTAGACCTGCTGAAATAATGGCTAAGTGGGAGGGAAATCTGAAGTCAGTGGTGGAGGAGGGAGAAGATTAATCAGCTCCGACTACAGAACCAGCTGCTGAACAAAGTGCGCCAGCCTGCTTAACTAGCCCTATTGACTGTGCCTCATCTTTTGGAGAGGAAGTGAGGGCATCTAATTCCCCCAAACCGAGAGGTCCACACTGTAGTATTGGATACGACGTGATGTCATGATTGGATCTGAATGGTACAAAGGGTTATCTGTATCAGATACTGCTTATCCACTTCTTAAGATCACATTTTCCTCCCCTGTTTCTGGGAATTTTTGCTTTGGCCACAGCTGTTGATGTGACAACCGGCCTGCAAGGCTTGTAACCCATTTTACCAAGTCACTACCTGACAATATCTTGCCTCATGCTCACTCTTATTTCACACAAAATATTAACTGAATCATTGATCTAGGAGAGAAAAACAACCTAATGTTTTCTTTTTCTCTTTTTTGTTCTGAAATATTTGAATAGGTATGCACATATTCTTTATCAAAAATCATCTCGTCTCAATGCAATGGACAATATTAGAGTAAGGAAAAGGAGAAAAA
The DNA here is from genome assembly GCF_000956105.1 of Propithecus coquereli. Taxonomy (NCBI): domain Eukaryota; kingdom Metazoa; phylum Chordata; class Mammalia; order Primates; family Indriidae; genus Propithecus; species Propithecus coquereli. Next base: position 1,428,510 of record NW_012145190.1, read on the forward strand.
TTATCACTCATAGGAAAGACACACAAGTTTAAAACCACAGTGTATTTAAATAATCAGAATACATCCATGTGAAATTTACATACTGAGGAGGAAAACAGAAACAGAGAAAGGCTTTTAAAAATCCACAGAGTGGAGACGGACACACTTGAAGCTCTGACTGGGGTCGGGGGGAGGGCAACATAACCTAAACATTTGTTTATGAAGAAATAAAAAAAAAATCCACAGAGTGGCATGTGATAGGATGAATTTATAGGACATGTAATCATCTCTCATGGCTTCCCATAGGTTCTAGGGAAAGAAAGAATCCAGGGATCCAGGCAAAACACTGGATCCATGAACTAACAACAGATGGAGGTATGTGTCTCCTAAATTTGGATGTTAAAAACAAGTGTGCAATATTAACTATGGGACAGTTTTGCTAAGTATATAAAAATGGAATCATATTAAGCATCTCTGTCCAGCTACCAATTTAAAGGAAAAACAGAGGACAGAAAAACATATTAAACTACGTTATGGAGAGGCAATCGGCAAAATTCAGAGTGTGGGAAGGTCCAAAGGAAAAACAAATAGATTTCAAGGAGTCAGAGAGAGAGACAGAGAGACAGAGAGAACCGATACATTTGAAAAAGCCAGAGCTCATCTTACCATTTAGATACGCATAGTTGAGTGATAAAACTATAAAGAAAAGTAAAGAAATAATTGTCATGAGATCAGAATAGTGGCTACCCTTAGGTGGGAAGGAGAGGGCTGTGATGGGGAACGGCAGGGGGGTGCTTCCGAGATGGGTGGCAAATTGTTGTCTTCTCACATGGGTGGTGGCTACAAGTATATTCTCATCATAACTCAGTAAGCTGTACATTTTTATATGATTTTCTGTATTTGATTATTTCTAACAATAAAATTATTTAAAATTATAAATAAAAGCAAGTATAATGTGATATTATAGTTAAGGTTGGTGAGATCAGAAATATCTGGGTTGCATTTCTATTATTGAAAAGAAAGGAAAATACAAGAGGTCACAAGTAAGAAACCATTAACTAAA
>NW_012145190.1:1431426-1433381 GCF_000956105.1 Propithecus coquereli
AGAGTATAAACTTCCCATTTTTATTTATGAAATAATTAAAACTTTCACTTAGTCTGAAATAGAGTAGCCAGGAGTTAATGTAATTTTACTCTAAAGAAATTTGATGGTGTTATTTTGCATAAATATCTAATTCTAATAGCTTTTTGAAGTATTTAAAATCATCCCCCACTGCCATCTTTGCAGACCAGGGGATGTTAATCATTATACCAGCTGATGTAGGCGGGACTTACTTTAGCTACAGTGGATATTGGCCAATATGACCTTTTGACTCTCTTTTGTTTATAATTTAAAATGGATCCTTAAAGTTTTAACAACTTATTCATTAATTTAATTAAACGGATAATACAATGCTAATAATTACTAAGAAAATAGAGACAAAAAAGACACAAACTTTGTGTGTAAATTTACAGGATAGTACAATTGATAAATGCTGGACCCTGGGGTCAGTTATCCAGAGGGTTCCTTGCTCTATCACTTGTTAGTATTGGGACCACAGGCAAATTCCCTTACTTTCTGTGCTTTAAATTAAAGTGAGGTTGTTGTGAGGATTAAGTATGTGTCTTACAAGAATGACTAGGACAGTAAGTGCTCAATAAGCATTACATATTATTATGATTGATGAAGACAGAAACAAAAGAGTCGAAATTTATGATGTCAGCTCTAAAAGGTATAGTTGATTCATCTGTTTCATGTTCAAAACCTGTCAGTATGCAAACTCTTATTAGGATAAAATTAGGATACCTCATTTCATAAGGATTTTAATAAGAATCAACATTTATTTCACATTTTGGAAACTCTGATTTCTGATTAAAATCATTTAATGGTCTGGCTAGGACATAAAGTGTACAACATACAAATGAACAAGTCTCTTCCCCCATCCCAAATCCTGAAGTATAAAAAACTTCAAAAATCAATGAGCTAAATGTTCCCCACTTTGGTCTGCATGCTCTGCCTTTACAAGTGGGTTCACTTGCTCCTTGAATTTTCTTTTTTAAATTTCAAAATATTAAGGGGGTACAAATGTTTTTGTTATGGGGATAGCTTTTATAATGCTTGAGTCAGGGCTATAAATGTGCCCATCACCTGAATGGTGTTCATTGTACCTGTTAGTCAGTTTTTATCCATTTTTCCTCCCCTCTTCTTGATTTCCAATGACTTTTACTTCTCTCAGTGCCCATGAATTGGTTCTAAATTATTAGAGAGTCCATGTGGTGTTTATTTTTCCATTTTTGGGATACTTAGGATAATGGTTTCCAGTTCCATCCATAGTGCTACAAAAGAAATTAATTCATTTCTTTTTATGGCTGAGTAGTACTCCATGGTATATATATATACACCACGTTTTGTTAATCCACTTATGAATTGTTGGGCACTTGGGTTGATGTTCCTTGAATTTTCTAAATGTGCACTGCGTTCCTTTTCCCCCTTGTTCCTCCTTTTTCTTGATTTCTCCCTTCCTTTTTTATTTTCATCCCTCTCTTCCCTCCTTCCCTCTCTTCTTTCCTTCCTTCCTTCCTTCTTTCCTTCCTTCCTTCCTTCCTTCCTTCCTTCCTTCTTTTTTGAAAAAACTGCTCACTCTGACCTTTACTATGTTTTCAGCAATATATTATCTCCTCCTACTATTTTGTCTCCTTCTTTGCTACTTTCAACCTGTGTTGGTAATTTTTTTTCCTACTCTTTGTGTCTGAGCTCTTCTTCTCATGATTTATTTCCTGTTATTACCTTCTTTTTTCTCTACCAGGTCTTTTATCTATTCTTTGAGTTTTTGTCTTATAGGGGATTTTTGTGTTCTTGAAATACTTTGATTTCACAATGTTTGATCAGAATTTACATCTGACCTGGGCGAACATTTTTCTGGTATATTTTCTTCATCTACTATTCATTTTCCTGTTCTTTTCTTCATGTTTTCTTGTAATATTTTTGTATTATGTGCTGGCACTTTTCATGCTTTGAGT
>NW_012145190.1:1433431-1434900 GCF_000956105.1 Propithecus coquereli
CTCAGTTTTTGTAAAAAATATGAGCAGAAAAAAATGGAGAAGTTCAAACAATGACATTATTAACAAAAACAACACAGATAAGTCTAAGTTTATAATTGTTCTTGATATTATATTTTTTGTTGTTTTTTTTAAGAGGTGGGCTCTCATTATGTTGAACAGGCTGGTCTCAAACTCCAGGCCTCAAGCAATCCTTCCACCTCAGCCTCCCAAAGAACTGGGATTATGATCATGAGCCACTGCTCCTAGCCTGTTAACAAAAACAAAATTGCTAGCATTTATTGAGTGCTTCCAGGCACTGTACAGGTATTATCTCATTTAAATTCACCACAACCCTATAAGGAAGTTGTTCTATTATCACCTCCATTTTACTGACTAAGAAACTGAGGCCAGTGAGATTAAGAAATGTCATCAAGTTTATAGAGCTTGTACATGATGAAGCAAAAATTCAACCCCAAGCCAGTCTGCCTAGAGCCTGAGCACATAACCACCAATGCCACAATAAATGATAGTTTTCAACTTAAAGTGTCTGGGGACCCTACAACCTGATTTGCCTAAGACAATTCTAGTTTATGCTTACTGTCCTGACATCATTATCAATAACTCACCTTTTCATGCCCAAAGTTGTCCAGTTTGGATAATAAATGACATGGTCGCCCTACTTAGAGATTCTCTCCCAGATCTCATGATTGTAAAAGTCTGGAAAGGAAAATTGGAAGTTGATTCAATTAGGTCATGAGAGGCACATGATACTGTGGAGAAATGGAATCAGCTGAGAACATTCATCCATTTGTTGTCTTCATCCATCACTCTAGAGAATAATTAACTGAAAATGGTGCCTTCTGTTAATTGTCTCCTTTCTTGGCACGCTGGACCCTAAGGAAACAGTCAGGAGAATCTTCAGTTGGAAGCACCTCTCTTGCACCATGGCCAGAAGCACAGAGCCCAGGGGAAGCTGAATGCACATATTATGATATTTGTGGCCTCTAATTTCTTAAAGAACTCCAAGCACATGTGGGGACTAAGCAGTGTGGCGCAGTACCTCCCAGAAATTCACCAAGGCACACCTGTCGGGAGTCAAACACCTGCAAGAATATCTGGGTGGGTAAAATCAGAATGCAGGAAACTTGGCTTCCATACTTGAAACCTTTCCCTCTTTTTCTTTTCCTGTAACCCTGCTCTCACGTGCATTTGACCCAAAGACCCCATGTATCTATGCTCAGCGCGTGTTTTTGTTTGTTTGTTTTCAGAAAACTCATGATCTTTCTTTCCTACCTCAATGGAATAATGTTAATTTTTAGCAGAAACCAAGGTATTTGAGCTGCAAAACAATCTAACATAGAATTTCCCACATTAGCCAGTGGGTAAAGTGGAATGGAGGGCATGGAGGTTTTCTCATAGTTTACCATCTGGACCAGGGAATCTAATATTTCGCCACCAAATCATCCCGTTTTTTCCCTGCAAAAGATTTT
>NW_012145190.1:1438230-1452234 GCF_000956105.1 Propithecus coquereli
TCTAGTCGACACTTGATACTGTCCTGCTTCTTAATTTGCCAAAATGGTGGGTATGAAATTATATCCACTGTTTTCATTTACATTTCTATGATTATTAATCAGACTTAACATGGATGTTTCATGAATAGTTTCAAAATATGTAATTAGTGTCCAATTATATTTCTCTGATTACCAATTTGTTATTGATTTCTAACTTAATCACACTGTAGTCAGAGCTGTTATCTATATGACTCTTTAAAAGTTTAAATTTAAAAGTTTTTCACAAACCCAAAGAGTGCTTGAAAACTATCCTAGAAAGATATCCCTTAATGACACCACTTCATACAATTCCTACTATGTGCATGGCAGGTACGATACACTACCTCAATTAAACCCTATGGGATAGGTTCTAGTATCCCTATTTTACAGATGAAATAACATAAGCACAAAGACATCAGACAATCTTCTCAGAGACATATAGTCACAGGTAGCAGAGCCGCAATTAAAAAACAGCTGTGTGACATCAAAGTCCATGCTCTTAGTCACTAAATTATATGCAGGGATTACAATGCACTAAAATTTTTAAGGCATCTTTTTAAAGGAGTCTTACAAATGTTCTTATACTTTCTTTTGTCCTCATAAAAGCCTGATGGGTTAAGAATGAAAAGTTTATTTAATCCTGTTTTACATGTGGGAAAATTGACACACAGAACCATTGTAGTTCTTCGGAAGCGTCCTCTAAAATGGCTCAGTATTTCACTTGGTTCTATGTTCAGTGTGGATAGAAGGTGGTTTATTTGAATAAAAATTCGGATACCACTGGCTTAGAGATTTATTCTCTTTTTTCCTTACAGATCTTAGGATCGCCAATGCAATGACTGGGGGAAGGAGCAATACAACAATTACAAAGTTCATTCTCTTGGGATTCTCTGAATTTCCAAAGCTCACCATTGTCCTCTTTTCAATATTCCTAGGGATCTACCTCATGACAGTGTCCTGGAATGTGAGTCTCATTGCCCTCATCAGGATGGACTCCCATCTGCATACACCCATGTACTTCTTCCTCAGCAACTTGTCCTTCCTGGACATCTGCTATGTTTCCACTATAGCCCCCAAGATGCTCTCAGACTTCTTCAAGAAACATAAATTCATCTCCTTTATGGGGTGCACCGTGCAGTACTTCTTCTTCTCTAGCCTGGGTCTGACTGAGTGCTGTCTTATGGCAGCCATGGCTTATGATCGATATGCTGCCATCTGTAACCCTCTGCTCTACACGGCCATCATGTCCCCCACCCTCTGTGTGCACATGGTGGCAGGATCTTGTATCACTGGATTCCTGGGCTCATTTATTCAACTGTGTGCCTTGCTTCAGCTCCGTTTCTGTGGGCCAAATGTCATCAACCATTTCTTCTGCGACCTGCCCCAACTGCTGATCCTATCCTGCTCTGACACCTTTTTCTTTCAAGTCATGACCTCTGTGCTCACAGTGATCTTTGGACTCACATCTGTTGTGGTTATCATGATATCCTATGGTTATATCGTTGCCACCATCCTGAAGATCACTTCAGCTGAAGGCAGGTCCAAAGCTTTCAACACCTGTGCTTCTCATCTGACAGCCGTGACCCTATTCTTTGGCTCAGGCATCTTTGTTTATATGTATCCTAATTCTGGTGATTCCCTGAGCCAAAACAAGTTGGCATCAGTCTTATACACTGTCATAATCCCCATGTTAAATCCACTGATCTATAGCCTGAGGAACAAAGATATCAGAGATGCCCTAAACAGATGGAAGAAGAGAATCTTCTTCTGGTGTTAGTAATTATGGAATTTATTTCAGATGTACAAACAGTGTGGGAGGAATAACAACTAAAATGTTTATCCCCAATGCTCCTAATTATCGGCAGAATTGCAGTTGCTATTTGCTTCTAATATAAACCCAGGACTAGCAAAAAGCCAGGAAAATGCATGAGAAGTGTCTGGAAGCTCAATATCCATTCTTTGTCAGTTGAGACCTAATAAATCAATAAGCCAAGAAAGCCACAAGTATTTTCATAGCTACTCATGGCAATGTGACAGTTCGCTTTGAATATTCCATCCGTACCTAACATGGCACTACCTCAAGGACCACAGAAGCCAGTACTGGTCAAGGCTGCCAGGACGCTAGCAAGCCTTCTCCTAGCATGGAATTTTAGGTATGGCAGGGATTACCATTAGTACTGACGATCATTTTTTTTATTTTCAACATTTATTTTCTATAGTTTCCTTTGTTTTTTGTTTTTTTTTTTATTTATTATTCCAGGGTTTTGTGAGGGTACAAACATTATAGTTACACTTTATGTCTTTGCCTCACCCAAATGCAGGTTAAAGGCATGCCCTTCCCTCCCTTTAGTGCTCCCTGTGTCCTTTAGTTGTAGATTTACCCCCCCATCCCCATAATCCCTAGAGAGTATTTCTGCAATGTGATCAGCCTAGTGTTGATCAGTTAGTACCAATGTGATGGTGAGTACAAATGGATCCCGTTCTTCTGCTCTTTTGGTGCCCCACTTTGGATAAAGGGCTTAAGTTTAATCCAGGAAAGTATAAGAGGTGCTAGATCACTGTTGTTTCTTATAATTGAGTAATATTCCATTGTAAACATATACCAAATTTTAATAATTCACTCATGGATTGACGGGCACTTGGGTTGTTTCCACATTCTTGCAATAGTGAATTGTGCTGCCATAAACATTCGGGTGCAGATGTCTTTATCGTAGAATGTTTTGTGCTCTTTTGGGTAGATGCCTAATAGTGCTATTGCTGGATCGAATGGTATTTCTATTTTTAGCTCTCTGAGGTACCTCAGAGGTACCTTTGGAGATACCTCATCTCCAAATTCTTTTCCACAGAGGTTGCACTAATTTGCAGTCCCACCAGCAGTGTAGAAGTGTTCCTGTCTCCCCACATCCTCGCCAACATTTGTTGTTTTGTGTTTTTTTGATCGAGGCCAATCTCACCGGGGTTAGGTGATACCTCATTATGGTTTTGATTTGCATTTCTCTAATGATTAGAGATGTTGAGCATTTTTTTATATGTTTGCTGGCCATTATTCTGTCTTCTTTTGAAAAGTTTCTGTTCATTTCACTTGCCCATTTGTTGATGGGGTTGTTTGATTTTTTCTTGTTGATTTTTTTGAATTCTAGATAGATTCTGGTTATCAGCCCTTTACTGAAAGATCATTTTTAAATAATTTCCTAATTAAGTTAGTATTCACATTTAACCTATTTCTTCAACACTGGAAATTCTGGATTAATTTCTTCATTTATGGATTGTACAAAGCAAAAATAATCATATCAATGATTTGCTAATGTCACACAGAAAAAAATTATTTTATAATAATAGGAATGCTTAACATGTTTGCTATATTTAAGGCTTGGTTGACCACTTGGTCAGTTAGGCATCCCTAGACAATTTCTTGTATTTTATTGCAACAGAGTCATTTTTGTTTCTCCATCTTATCTCCACCACATAACCAGAAAAGGGAATCAGAAGCTGACCCTCTGTTGGCAAGGTGATCTAGTCCCTGATTTTGGCAACTCCAATGATGTCTTTTTGTTACATTTTTGGTTTGTTTCATAGAACGAGTCTCTTAGAAAGTTGTTTTTCCAATAACTAACAAATGGGAAATGACTGGTAAAATTATCTGTAAGGAACTAGATCTCTGGGACCAAGAAAAAAGTCTGGGTTTGGCTGTTTCCCTGGTAACTGTGTTTGGAATTACTATAAGGCATAGAGAAAAACTGAAGAGCTGAGATTAAAAATACCAACCAAAGAAAGGAAGCTGGGACAGAAAGCAGCCTTCTGTTGTTTATCTTCTGATAGAATGCTGATTTCTATAATCTTAGGCCAGGAATTATGAAAACTTTCAAGAGATTATTCCTGGTAAAAGACAGTTTGTACATTCCCCTTCCCTCTGTTTTCAGAAAGAAAAATTCCAAGTCCCCCTGAGTGTTCAGGTGGTGAGAACTTAAAGCGAATCTTTTGGACAACTGTAGACATTGCAGCTTGAGAGGTCTTGCTTCTAATACTTCGTATCCGTGGAGTAGAATCCAGTTTCAAGGAACTTGCAGATGGAGGGGAAAATTCTTTTGGAAAACAGCTGATTTGCAGTTATTGGCTAGGATTTTGACAAGGGAAGTTTGAGATGGGGTTGCAGGCCTAGATTTCATCTATGGTCTTTTTCAAAACTAACATCTGTTAGTGATCCCATTCTGACCTCCCTTAGCTTCAGCCTAAAACAAAGGATATTAGCTGAAGTCTGGACTGGGGTTGAGAGAGAGAAATAACTGCCCAAGTGGCATTCATTTACTTGTTTGGATCCTTAATGCTTTTATGGTCTCATAGTATTAGGATCTCTGAGGAGAAGTCCTGCTTGGAGTCAATATCACAACCAGCAGGAATGCTTCATTATGTAAAATTCAAAATCTCCTTAATTATGAAAAACATAATTTTTAGGAAAAAAGTGATAATGGCCCTTAAATCAGCAGGGCCTAATCTCTATAGAGGACCAGAATCCCATTTATTCTGATCTTCAAGTTATCTGTAGGATATGGATGCATAGGATGCTCATTCCCAAGCAGGAATTTTTCATGAACAACAAAGGTTCAGAGATTAACCTCTGGTCACGACAGAGGCTGATAAATTGGAGACAAACTCCTGGACAGTACCATGTGTTTCTCTTTGTGTGACAACTTGTGATTAACATTTTTGTCTTGGTGACATTTTTAAAGAAACAAATGTGCTTTACGTGATATACTAGGGGAAAAATGGTCTACATCTATTAATTCTATTGCACAATACTTTCTGGGTTTCCAGGTTGCTGTAGAAACTTAGCACCATGGGTGGGAATAGAAGTGCTCTAGGATATGGAGTAGTAAATCCTACATTCTAAAAAGTTGCATTTTCTTTGCTGCGTTAGTAGAAGAAAATAGGGTTTGGTAGCTTCTATGATTCTGGGCATAGGCTAAACACGCCTAACTCAGCACTAATTTCTGATTGGTTGTTCTGTTCATCACTTTACATCTCAATTACTTTATATTTTAAATTTTGAAAATAGTGCTATATGTACCTGTATCCCATTTTATATAAGTGCTCTAATACTTTATTGTTAGCACATGAAGGTAGAAAAGTGAAGACAAGAGTGGCGTTTTCAACAGGTTTCTAAGTTTCCTAAATTGAGTCCAGAGAAGTGGATAATGGGTGGCTACACCTGTGCAAAGGCTGCTAAAGGAAAGTTGGCATATGGTATGCAGGGAGTCATTAGACCTGTCTTCATCTAAGGACATAACCCCAGCATCTTCTGTAATTCCAAGAACTTAAAAAATGGTTGAGGCAGTGAACAGCAAATTGGGTGTTGCAGAAAAGTAAACGTTGAATGAGATAACTACCTTGAGATGTTTCCTAAGAATGTGGAGGGAAAGTATAAAGAAATGAATAGGATGAACCAGATTATGAGGCATGAAGGATTGTTATGGAGAGCCAATGTGCTAAAATAAGAAGTTCAAAAGCAATAATTAAACAGATGGAGGCAATAAGATTGTTGAATTTTAAGGAAAAATAATTCCCTTGAACTCTCTTTCCTTAAGCTAGGAAAGATATTGAAAACTTGTCTTTTAACCAAGAAATTTGTTTGCTAAAATTAATTCCAATTCAAATCCCAGTAGAACTTTGGGGGAGGTCAGTGGTAATGGAAGGAACTTTGTAAAATGATATAATGTTTAACTTAGAGAAAATAGGGTGACAATAATAAAGAATATTTTGAAAATGTTGTTAATAAGAAATACTCAACTCGGCTGGGCGCGGTCGCTCACGCCTGTAATCCTAGAGCTTTGGAAGGCCGAGGCGGGCGGATTGTTTGAGCTCAGGAGTTCGAGACCAGCCTGAGCAAGAGCAAGACCCCGTCTCTACTAAAAATAGAAAGAAATTAATTGGACAACTAAAAATATATAGAAAAAAATTTAGCCGTGCATGGTGGCGCATGCCTGTAGTCCCAGCTACTCGGGAGGCTGAGGCAGAAGGATTGCTTGAGCCCAGGAGTTTGAGGTTGCTGTGAGCTAGGCTAACGCCACGGCACTCATTCTGGCCCGGGCAAAAGAGTGAGATTCTGTCTCAAAAAAAAAAAAAAAAGAAATATTCAACTCAATAATTAAACAATGCATAAGTGGTATAAAGGTTGAAAAATAGAACAATGGAACAAAAATTTAGTTCCAGAAAAAATATGATTTAGATGAAAAATAAAATTTTAATAAAGTATCCACAAATTATTGGGAAAAAAAGTTATTCAATGTGATTTCTGAGATTAGTTAAATATTTCAGAATAGAAAAAGAAGCTTATATTTGTTTTACAATATCTAAAATGTAGCTGACTTGTGGATCAAAGAGTAATGAGTGCAACACATTTAAGCTACAAGTATATACTAGAAGAAAATAGATAAATAAAATTGATGAATATATCTAAGAAAATACAAATGAATGTTTTTTGTGAATAAAAAAGAGCTTAAAAAGCTTACAAATTAGTGAAAGAAATCACAAAGAAAAATAAGTTGGGGCTCTAAACACTTTAAATATCTTTTCAACAGATAATGCAAATAAAGTGAGAAGACAAGCATCAATTTGAGAAGAATACAGCAAAAAATGATGATCTATGAAGCGTTAACATTTTGACGGAGTTTTCGTCCACTCTACTGAAAAAAATACCAAAACCGTTACAAACCCTATGTAAGACTGAATTACAAAAGAGAAAATGAGTCTAAACAAATATATGAGAAATAGTTCAAATGCAAAGTAATCAAATATATGAAAATTACAGCAACTAAGAGTATCACGTTTCACCTTGCAAATTAATAAAACCAATTTAAAGTATTTTTAAATATTGAATAGAGTCTAATTGTTCTATAAAACCCTTAATTAAATATTCCATTTTTTGAACTAAAGACTCTCTAATATCATAAAACTAATTATTTTTTCTTTCTTTGAGGGCAAAGAGATTAAATTGACAATTATGAATATCAAGTGAATTTTACCAAGGTCACTTTGTTTTTCAGATGATCAATTTCACCTCTTATAACAAAATGACTGTGTAATGCTTAAGAAATCTCTGTCACAAAAAGCCAGGTTAGTAGAAATAGAGACATCTCCTCCCCGACCATGGAGAACACTTGCTTACATTCCAAGATAACAAAGATAATGGCACTCTTGGAGGGAGGATGCACAGGCTGACAGCATCCCCCTATAATACTGGGGATATCTGAAGATCAGTGTTCCTCAGCTATGACAAAGACCAATACGGCGTGGAAATGATCCTCCTGTGTCTGCCTCCATCGCCACCATGGGACTTGAGAGATGAGAGAACTGTTGCAAACATGAAGCTCATGCTGCCCAAATCTATAAACCTCTCTAAATCCACTTGAGCTCATTGTCTTCCCAAATATGTTGAAGTGTGAAAAGCCAATCTGGCAGCTGCCACCACACTGCTATAATACTTAGAAACCACTTGACATTTTGACATCGGATAAACACCAGCCTACCAGAGTGAAAGACATCAGTAAACTGCAAGTATGACCATGCCTGTTTATAGTGATGAAATATCAGACCTGCTTGTTGGTAATAATGGTAACAGACAATACTTCCTGAGCCTTGACCAAATGGTGCTCTGTATGTACTTACTCATTTTATCCTTACGATCCCTTGAGAAACACATTATTATTATGCATTCATTTTTAACATGAAAAGATGGAGACAAAAGGATTTAAGTAACTGTTCCAATGTTTCATAGCTCATGAGAAGTACAGACAAGGTTGAAACCTAGGCAATGTGACTTCAGAATTAACCATGCACGATAATGTGAGTTTCATGTTCTCACCTTTCTATGTGGTGGCAGGATGATCCTTACAAATGTGTTTTTGCCCCTTTGTGCTCCTTTGGATTTCTTTGCTAAATCTTGGAGGTCTTTCCCTAAGCTGAGAAGTCAGACATTAGTCATTCCTATTAGAGGAAAAGTTGCCACAACAGAACTGGGGAATTAATGATGAAAATTCCTTTTTTTGCAGGGGAGGGCTTTGTTTGGCTTTTTAGCTTAAACACTTTCATTCAAGTGTAAGACTAAAAAGATTCATAACGGGACAAACTTAATAAAACCAAAGAAGATCCTCCTCTCTGTAGAGTAGAGGAAGCTGAGAGTTGGATGTGAATCATGAAACTCTGGATGTGTTAGTTTGAGGGTCTTTTCCTTTGCTCCCTAATTGTTTTGGGTTAAGTTCAGGGCCTAGAAAGATAATAGAAGCCCTTTGGAGGACCCAAAACAGCAGGCACTAAGGGTGGTCCTTTCTGGGACATGAGTCCTAGAGTTCTCCTGTTTACCGTGTGAACAGTAAGGTGGAAACAGTGCAGTATTTACACTGTACTTCAGAACAGCAAGAGAGGCTCAGGCTGAGAAAGGCCTAGAGAAAGTCACCCTGAGTTTTCTGTGGCTGCAGAAAGGCATGGAAGATGATCATAAAGTTTCCCATATACTTCAGGAGGGGTATGAAAGGGCTGGTGGATCAATAGAGCCAGGTCAGGAGGAGGAGTATGAAGAGTATGTGGACTAATGACCAGAGAACCATCAGGACCAGGGACAGCTCAGTAGGTCTGTGGGGATGGGGCTGTAACTGGCTAGATGCCAATAGCCAAAGGAAGGTATTGCCCAAGAACCATGTGGAAAGCCGTGCACCCTGAGGGTTGCCAGGCAATACAGATCTGAAAACTGAAAGTCCTCTCTCCAAGCTCTGGGTTTAGCATTAATACCAGGGAGCGATGAAAGAGAAAATCCTAATTGATCGATGTAGACATTCAGAAACTGAAAAAGAAAAATCTGAAATAAATGACTTTACTTGGAATTATTAACAAATAAAAGCAACTACATTAAGTTGCTGTCATCAGATGGAATGGAGGCTCAGGATAGAAATCATGTTAAAAGGGAAAAAAGAAATTGCATTTTTTCACTCCTCAATTTGTGGCACGAAAATATCTTATCCTTCATTAAGTTGACAGGGATGGGCCACAACGTAATGGTCTATTATTTCTATAAATTCTGAATTCACAGCATATCCATGGACAATCCCCAAAGAGGGCAAAAGGTAAGAAAGAAAGAATGGGCTATTCTTCCTAGAACTAAGAACTATATGTCCTAAACTGCTCAGACTAGGTGGCTACCCTTGGAGTGTCTACCACATGGAAGGAAGAGAAAGGAGGAAGGGAAGGAGAGAGAGGAGAGAAGGAGGAAGCCAGTGGGGGGAAAGAAAAAGAATTTTTCAGTGAATAAAAGGTCTTAGAGATGCTAACGTCGTGGCAGTAATGGAACAAGCAATAGAAGAACCAGCTGAGATGCACTGAATTTTTAGTGAGGGCTCTATGTACCAGGATCCTAGGACTTTATTGAGAAGCTAAGTGTCTATGCCTTTCTGCTGCTACAGATACAAGTGCAGCTGCTGCAGCCACCAAGTGTAATACATTGCAATGACTCTCCTCTGCTCTACACAGCTGTCAAGAGACTCAACCAAAGCTTGCTATGGCCTCCAACATAACAGAAATGAGGCCAAGGAGCCCTCTAACTTGTGGCTAGCCGACTCCTTGATTGGCTCATTTAGACACTTTAGCGAACATTTGGTGAGAGGTTAACAGAGCAGTGCTGGACTCTATTTCTCAATCCAGGTTCAGAAATCTGGGTTTAGCACTGTCCAAGTAGAATATTATGTAACCAACAATGCTTAAGTTAATGATGTTTATGAATAATTTAAATATGTATAACATGTTGAATGAAATATGCACATAATAGCATTCCATGTGTAATAGAAAAGACATTGAAAAATCAATCCATAATAAAAAGTCTTACATTAAGATGATATATAGGGTACATTACTATTCTAGTGATTTTTTGTTCTAAAAATATTTTCTGACTTGAAGGGCCCATAAAATGAAAAATGGAATCAGCAGGGGAAATCTCACATTTTTCTACTGTCATCACACTAGAGAGCAATTACCTGGACAGCTTAATTAGCTATCCTCTCTCCACCTTGGCGCAAAGGAGGCATTTAAGTGAACCCCAGTTGGAAGCACTTCTCTTATCATGACTGGCCAGGAAATTGCGCAGCCAAAGCAGAATTTGGAGGACAAAGATCCTCCTATAGGAATGTTCCTTTGGAGGACGGTTGAAAGTAAGTGTTCAGTGAATTTTCCCGGGCTCCGGGGCACAGTAAGAGCCTGGACCTGGAGTGGGAAATGGATGGTGCTAGATTTCCCAGACTTCAGTGAAGTAAATAGCGGTCAGCGGCCCACCTTCCTCACAAACATCTGGTGAGACCTGTGGTCAGAGGCAGGATGGGCAGCTTGTGTCCAACATCCCTCATTCCTGATTTGGGAGCCCCTTTCCTCCCCACAGCCATGTCTTCCAGCCTTATCCTCTTTGTAGGCTGGCTGACTTCTCACTGTGCTCAGACATGCCCAGAGCTCACGTCCTTTCTACTGGGAAGTAAAATGTTTCCACTCAATGGAGAATTTTAACAGAAACAAAAATATGCAATTAAGTGTAGGATATCTTAAATTTAGGAATTTGCCATTATATGAAGGAGAATTTGATGTGATTTCTTTTACCACCTTGCTCATTTCCCTGGGCAGTGTCATGTTTTAAAAAGATTGTGTTTCTCAAGAGCTATATTTATTAAGTAATAATTAATTCATTTAATGTAACTAAAGCAATATGTCAGAGTTTCCATTTGCTTAGCACAGTGCTTAACAGCAAGAGTTTTGGAGTTTAATAGATCTCCGCACAGCCACTCACTAGCTACTTGACTCTGGACAGGTTATTTAACCTTCCCGTGCCTCAGTTTCCCCCTCTATAAATTGTGGAAACAATGCCCATAGGATTGTGTGAGAATAAATCAGATGACATACAGTCAGCCCTCTGCATTTGTGGGTTCCACATACTTGGAGTAAACCAACTATGGGTTGAAAATATTCTGAAAAAAAAAAATCCACAAAATTCCAAAAAGCAAAACTTGAATTTGCTGCACAGAGTGCTGTGTATTGAATCCACGTGGATGAAGTGATGTGTAGGCATTGTATTAGGTGTTATAAGTAATCTAGAGATGATCGGAAGTATATAAGAGAATGTGTGTAGGATATAGGCAAATACCACACCATTTTACATAACGGACTTGAGCACTCCTGGATTTTGATAAGAGGGAGAGGTTCTGGAATCAATCCCCCATGGATACGGAGGGATGGCTGTATGCGGATTGTTGAGAACTGTGCCTGGCACAAAATAAGTGATCAAGAAACAGTAACTATTTAAATTGGAAAAAGATAAACTTTATTACCATACTGAATTAATAGAATTCTGCCCAAAGAAAGAATCTTATATTAAAATTTAAAAACAAAAAATCAAAACAAAACTATTTTCTAACTTGTAAGTTCTATTTAAAGGGGGAGTGGGAGGGGAAATCTTGTGAACGTTGTGGGGAGCAAGCCACAAGTCAACTTGCCACGCTGCCAGAAGGGAATTCTGGTATAAGGTTGAAACTGCTAAGATAAAACAAACTGAAACAACAAACATCCCTAAAGAGATAGGGTGTGGGCTGCTGAGGGGGTAGGAGGGATAAACTGAATCTGTCATTTTTTAGAAGCTGCTTCATAGGATACAGGAATACCCATTTCTACAGACATCTTTCTTAAGCTGAGAGCTGTCTTTGCAGATTTATCTTATTTTAAAAAAATACAAAAAAAAAAAACACCATAAATTTGTACTGTGCCAAATGTTAGAGGCAATAATTTTTTTCTTCAGAGGCCAAGGGGAAGATAGATTTGCAAATGTATTTTAAACAGGAAAACCACCAAAATTCAAATGAACCTATCTATATAGGGGCTGAGTCTTTGTCCATGTGCTCAAGTCCTCTGGGTTTGTGGAATGGAACATGCATGTGCCTTGCCTGACACAGTGCTTCGGGAAGGAGCGAAGAAGGGAGCTGGCGTAGCTCTCAGTGTAATGCTTTCACGTTGCACCAGATTCCTGCAGTTGGGCTTAACCCACTCTGCAAGGCATGTGTCTATTCAGGGTTTCCCACAAGAAAGAGGAGGCCCCTGAAGGGGGTACGGCAACGGGGCAGGGTTGGGAAGAGAGGGCAGAAGCAGAGAATATATTCACAGGAGGCCGTAAGTTTGCATTGTGCCATGTCCACCTGTTGTTCCTGGTATCTGACAAATGATTGTAGATGGCATTTTATGATGTTTAAAAAAGGTTTTATTTGTTTTAAGGTGGAGAGCAAGGAGAGGCTGGGAATGGGGAGCTGGGGGGAGTGGAAGCTTTTCTCATGCTTGTGATTTGGTGACTGCTCTAAGTGCTGATTCATTAGGGATTATTACAGCTGATACCAACTGGTTATGGTGATGGGGTTGGGCAGAACATGAGGAAAGAAGAGGAGAAATTTCAAAAAGGGCACAGGCTCATTTAAAGTAATGAAGCCCTTCCCAACCAGGATGGTTCACAAAAAAAATGTGAGATCCACAGTTACAAGTGACACGCATGCACACGTGAATGAGTTCTGCATGGAGTCCCTGAATGGAGCACACTGGGGGGAAGCTTCCCTCTCCCAGGCCCACCTCAGGAGGAGGTGGAAGAGAAGGGGCGGTCGTGGGTGGGGAAGGCAGAGATCTGTGTTATTCTGGTCCATTTATTGATGTAACTTCTTTCAGTTATTATTTTAGCTTTAAAAGGAAATAAGGGGCTCAGATTTGAAAGGGGGTGGTATGGGTGGGGGGGAATTGCCAATAAAAGAACTTCGATTGTAATGTGAGAAAAGTGTATTTTTGTATTTTAATAAATATTGTTCATTTTTTTTAAAAATAGAAAGAATCTCGACATTTTAATTATCCTACATTACTGTTATCCTTTATAAAATACATTCTTATTTACTATTAACATTATTGAGAATAGCCGTGCACTCCCACTGTCCCAAACTCCATGGCCTCTCAGATATGTTTGGAAATAATTGATGTAAGAAGTGGCATCCTATATCTTTAATCACCTGTTTAGTTCTTCTTCAGGACCCATGCTTGCTATTTCACTTGGGAAAATTCCTTCAACTATGTCAGCCACGACCCTCCACGCACTTAGCACTCGCAGGAAACTGAGAACTTTGTGATCAACCATTATTTCTTAAGATACCTGCTTATCAAGATCAACCAACCATCTACATCATCTCTAATTTCTAATTGTTTATAACAGGAGAAGAATCAGAGAGAGCGACTGTGTTTAGATAACATTTATTTCCACTCTAAGATGAAATCTTTGAGAGAAATTTGTTAAAAAGTAATTTTAATTGTGACTAACAATAATCATGAGAACCCATGGCCTTAATTTTAAATGCCATATGCATATAATATATGTATGTATGTATATACACATACACATACAATAAATTTTACCATGGCTTTTAAAACACCAAAGCCTAGTTGAAAAATAAAATG
The DNA here is from genome assembly GCF_000956105.1 of Propithecus coquereli. Classification (NCBI taxonomy): domain Eukaryota; kingdom Metazoa; phylum Chordata; class Mammalia; order Primates; family Indriidae; genus Propithecus; species Propithecus coquereli. The sequence continues at coordinate 1,451,746 of NW_012145190.1, forward strand.
GTTTAGCCAATTAAAAATTAGTCTACAATGATCTCAAATATTTAATTTACTTGATTTATTTTTCCTAAATAGACCAATGGCTTCACAGTTTCAAAATGTTTTTATCGGCCCTATTTGCCCTTTGAAAGTGTTGTAAAATTTTGACTGTCAGCATTTAATTCTGGGCGGATGCCCAGCAATAACAAGACTTCCAAACTCACCCAACAGTAGTAGAAATGAGAATAGAAATTAAATATCTGTTGGTGGATACATAAGATTTTCATACCAAAAATAATATAATGTCTAATTCATTTAAAATACTGAGCACGTTTTGCGAATTTAAAAGGTATATAATCATTTTATCACAAAATGTTAGAAAAATTCAACCACATAGATGTCTGTGTTCAGTGGCGTTGTCTTGGGACCAATATTGATAGTTAGAAAGGAGGGAGCTTGACTAGGGTATGTGAAAATGTCTCTGGCCTTCAGGAAATTAAAATCTAGCTGGGA
>NW_012145190.1:1453044-1454418 GCF_000956105.1 Propithecus coquereli
GGGGTTCAGAAAGAAATTGTGTCTGCAGTATTTTTCCATAGTAAAACATGTTAAGTTTGTCCCTTAAGAGGTTCAGTCTGCTAATTGCTCTGGATAGCATCACTTTGACATTACAAGTGATTAGATTGTGCTAGTGTGTCTTGGCCCGCTCATCCATTTCATGTGCTTGAAGGAAAGCAAAGGAGGAACATTTATTCTGCCCTTCCAGCTCTCTCATTTCAAGTTACAGCCAATGATTTTGGTTGTGTGTTTGGTCTTGAATGGACAATGGGAAGCAAAAGAGATAACAAAGGGGAATGAAGTAACAATAACTTCAGGAATCAGTATGGAATATCCTCTCTATTTGTTTTTCCAGTTAAATAACCTTCCTTTACTACCGTGTGTTTTCTTCATCATCATCTCCATCATCATCATCATCATCTAAATATTTTGATTTCATTTTCTCTTGTTCATCAGTGAATTAGAAAAAGTATATTATAATGTACATTTTACTTTATTTCTACTTTTCCATTAAAAAGTCTTTTCATTGAAAAAAATGTCAATGATACAAAAGGATCAAAACCAAATCAACTTCACTGGAAGCATTTCCTAAGAGCTCCAAAATAATCTTAGAGCCTCGGAATTTCCAGAACACACGTATCTTGAGAACACGACAAGCTATACTACCGAAATGCCCTAGCAAGTAGTGTTTCCAAAGAATCTTTTATTTAATTTCTTGAAACATAATTGTAAATTCAGCTGATGGAATCATCCTATCTCTACTGAAGGAATTCTCAGCATATATCACGTATGATTTAGATCTTACTGTAGGAATATTGTCTGGATCTGGTGGCCTCGTCAGGTAGCTTGATAGATGGTATGGAGTCAGCACAATGTCCCCTTTCCAGGTAGCTAAATAATCCTCTTCTTTGGGTGTTAAAATCACATTCATAATGTCGTAGAGTATCAGATCACTCTTCTTTCAATGTGTTTTCCTACCATGATGATCACTCCCTTTGATATAAGAAGAATAGCTACAATTATTTCATTTTACAGATGAGGAAACTGAAGGCACAAAGAAGTTAGAGCAATGTAGGGACAGAGCTTGGAGCCTAGACTAAATGTCACTAGACTTAAGTGATTCCACCAAGTTTTATAGTTTTAGTATTATAATATTTATACAAGTTTTAATGTTATCGCTTCTGTAACTTAAAACTGAACAAAAAGAAAATTTTTATTTTTGTTTCTCCCCAAATTAGTGAAAAATAAAACGCAATCAAAATCTTATGATATTTTCTTTTGGGTTCATTATAAAGATTTTCTTGAAGGCATAAATATAAGAACCATCAAAATAATCTCAGAATAGGAAAATGAGAGGATGCTCACAGTTATCAA
>NW_012145190.1:1455218-1487857 GCF_000956105.1 Propithecus coquereli
TTATTATTTTTATATTGTTAAAGTTGCCATAATTATGGATAATTTTTTGTTCAAAAGCATGATACTATATTCAAAACAAGGAAGTTTGATGATGTTAAAATAGTCAATTATTAACCCAAAGGTCTTTCTTTACAGATTTAAGAAACTTCAAGATAATGGCTGGTGGAAGGAATATTACAATAGTCACCAAATTCATCCTTTTGGGATTCTCAGATTTCCCCAAGCTCAAGATTGTTCTCTTTGCAGTATTCTTGGGGACTTACCTCTTGACAGTGGCCTGGAATCTGGGCCTCATTATCCTGATTAGGGGGGACTCCTGCCTACATACACCCATGTACTTCTTCCTTAGCAACTTATCCTTCTTAGATTTTTGCTATGTCGCCTCCACAACCCCTAAAATGCTCTCAGACTTCTTCCAGAAGCCTAAATCCATCTCCTTTATGGGGTGCACCATGCAATACTTCTTCTTCTCTAGCCTGGGTCTGACTGAGTGCTGTCTTCTGGCAGCCATGGCTTATGATAGATACGCTGCCATCTGTAACCCTCTGCTCTACACGGCCATCATGTCCCCCACCCTCTGTGGGCACATGGTGGTTGGAGCCTATATAACGGGTATCTTTGGTTCACTAATCCAATTGTGTGCTTTACTTCAGCTCAACTTCTGTGGACCAAATGTTATCAACCACTTCTTCTGCGACCTGCCTCAATTATTAGTCCTATCCTGCTCTGAAACCTTTTTCCTACAAGTCATAAAGTTTGTAATAGCAGTGATCTTTGGACTCACGTCTGTCTTGGTTATCATGATATCTTATGGTCATATCGTTGCCACCATCCTGAAGATCAGCTCAGTTGAAAGCAGGTCCAAGGCCTTCAACACCTGTGCATCTCACCTCACAGCAGTGACCTTCTTTTTTGGATCAGGACTCTTTGTCTATATGCATCCCAGCTCTGATAATTCACTGGGCTATGACAAAATGGCATCAGTCTTCTATACAGTGGTGATTCCCACGTTGAATCCTTTGATTTATAGTCTGAGGAACAAGGAAATCAAAGACTCCCTTAAGAGGTATAAGAAGAAGAGAGTGTTTTCCCATTGCCACTGTTAATTATAGGTCTGGTAGGATCGAGACCCTGCTGACCAGAAGGTTCTAGACAATGCAAGGGAAATGCACTTAACATTATTTACCCTCACTGATGCTCTGGCAGGACTGCAAGTGAGTCAACCCATCTAAATCCAGGACTGGCTCAGTGCTGTGAAAATTCTGAGACTTCTTTCAGTTTTGACAGTTGACTCTCCTCTCCTACACCAGCAATGACCTCACAAAGCAGTTAATATGACAATTTTTATGAAGCAGCAACCTTCAGTTCTTTGGTGTTTGACACTTACATGTTATTTCAGAATTTCACACTGCAGGACAGAGAGAATGGGACTAAGCACAAGTTCTTTTTCGTACACAACATCGCAAGCAGTATAACGACTACTGTGTCCCAGGATTCAACCCATGGGGTGCCCAGGCAAATTCCAGTTGATTGAGATGGGGATTTGGAGAGAAGTATAACTTTAGGCACTTACCTAACTTCTCTGCTGAGGAAATATGCCATAGGGAATTTGGTCTAGGATTTTTTTTCCAGGATTTTATTTTTAGAACCAAACATCAGTTTGTACGTGAATGAACATGAGGATTGCTATGGTACTGTCCTGCCTTGGAGAGCTAAAATATAAAGGAAAAAAGTGAACATTTGGACTGTAAAATATACTGAAAAAGTTACATTTCTGGATTTTTTTGTTTGTTTGTTTGTTTTTTGAGACAGGGTCTCACTCTGCTGAGTGGCACAATCATAGCTCAATGCAGCCTCAAACTCCTGAGCTCAAATGATCCTCCTGCCTCAGCCTCCCAAGTAGCTAAAACCACAGGCATGCGCCACAATGCTGAGCCAATTTTTTAATTTGTTGTAGAGATGGGGTAGCACTATATTTCCTAGGCTGTTCTCCAACCCCTGATCTCAAGCCATCATCCTGCCTCAGCCTCCCAAAATGCTGGGATTACAGGCGTGAACTACCGTGCCCAGCAACATTTCTGTTAACATGGCAGACTAGGTGGCATAAATGTACCCACTGCTGCAAAACAACTAAAGATGTTGAATGAAATATTTTTAAAGAATATTTTAACATACATTTCTGGGCAGGCAAGAAAAGAAAGGAAATCTCCAGAATTCAAAAATAACGTAAAATCAGGAATCCTGAGAGTAAAGCCAACTCTGAAGATGTCTTTCTCTTTGGGAGACTCCAGCAAATTCTGGTGATACTAGACCTGTGTTTTGACAAACACGGGGGACTTGGGGAAAGGGAGACAAAGCCTGGAGCTGCCTGAGACTCTGATAGGAGAACCAGACACACACGAGAGTTCGATGGACTATACCTCATTGTGAGAGGAAATTAAGGAAAACAATTTTGTTTCATAAAAAAAGAAATCTTTGATTCTCTCAGACTTCATGCTGGGTATGGAGAAAAGTAAACTGTGAAATTTTTTTTCTTTATTTCAGAATATTATGGGGGTACAAACATTTTGGTTACATATAATGCCTTTGCCTCGCCCAAGCCAGGGCTACAAGCATGCCCTTCCCCCATACAGTGCCCTCTGCATCCATTAGTTGTGAGTTTACCCACCCCCACCACCCCACTCCCACCTGACCGGCACCCAGTGAATATTACTTTTCCATGACACCACCTTACTGTTGATCAGTTAGTACCAATTTGATGGCGAGTACATGTGGTGCTTGTTTTTCCATTCTTGCGATACCTCACTTCGAGTGGATGGGCTCCATCTCTATCTAGGATAATATAAGAGGTGCTAGATCACCATCGTTTTTTGTAGTTGAGTAGTATTCCATGGTATACATATACCACATTTTATTAATCCACTCATGCATTGATGGACACTTGGGTTGTTTGCACATCTTTGCAGTTATGAATTGTGCTGCCATAAACATTTGAGTGCAGTTGTCTTTATTATAGAATGTCTTTTTATCCTTTGTGTAGATGCCTAGTAGTGGGATTGCTGGATCAAATGGTATTTCTATTTTTAGCTCTTTGAGATATCTCCAAATTACTTTCCACAGGGGTTATACTGATTTGCAATCCCACCAATGGTGTAAGAGTGTTCCTATCTCTCCACATCCATACCAACATTTGTTGATTTGGGACTTTGTGATAAAAGCCATTCTCACTGGAGTGACATGATATCTCATTGTGGTTTTGATTTGCATTTCCCTAATGATTAGAGATGTTAGCACTTTTTTATATGTTTTCTGACCATTATTCTTCTGAAAAGTTTCAGTTCATGTCCTTTGCCCACTTTTTGATGGGGTTGATTTTTTCTTGTTAATTTTCTTAAGTTCTATATAGATTCTTGTTATCAGCCCTTTATCAGATGTTGTGTAGCATGCAAATATTTTCTCCCATTCTGTAGGTTGTCTATTTGCTCTAATGATAGTTTCCTTGGCTGTGCAGAAGCTTTCAAATTTAATTAGGTCCCATTTATTTATTTTTGAGGCTTCGTGATTGCTTTGGGGGTCTTCTTCATAAATTCTTTCCCTAGGCCAATATCTATAAGAGTTTTCCCAACATATTCTTCTAGAATTCTTAAGGTTTCACGCCTTAGGTTTAAGTCTGTTATCCATTGTGAGTTGATTTTTGCGAGAGGTGAAAGGTGGGGATCCAGTTTCAATCTTCTGCATGTGGTTATCCAGTTTTCCCAGCACCATTTATTGAATAGGGATTCTTTTCCCAAATGTATATATATATTTTTATTTCAGGATATTATGAGGGTACAAACATTTTGTTTACATTTTATGTCTTTGCCTCACCCAAGCAAGGATTAGAGGCATGCCCTTCCCCTCTACAATGCTCACCGCATCCATTAGTTGTGCATTTACCCCCCAACCCCCTAATCCCTGGAGAGTATTACTACCGTGCGAGCACCATAGTGATGATCAGTCAGTGCCAATTTGATGGTGAGTACATGTGGAGCCCATTCGTCCGATCTTGTGATACCTCACTTCAGATAATGGGCTCAAGCTCTATCCAGGAAAATATAAGAGGTGCTAGGTCACCATCATTTCTTATAATTGAGTAATATTCCATTGTATACATATACCAAATTTTAATAATCCACTCATGAATTGACGGACACTTGGGTTTTTTCCACATCCTTGCAATAGTGAATTGTGCTGTCATGAACATTCGGGTGCAGATGTCTTTATTATAGAATGTCTTTTGCTCTTTTGGGTAGATGCCTAATAGTGTTATTGCTGAATCAAATGGTATTTCTATTTTTAGCTCTTTGAGGTATCTCCAAATGTATATTTTTGTCTGCTTTGTCAAAGATTAGATGACAATATAAGGACGGTTTTATATCTGGGTTCTCAGTCCTGCTACAAAGCTCTGTATCTCTGTTCTTGTGCCAGTACCATGCTAATTTGGTTACTATATCCTTGTAGTAAAGCTTGAAGTCTGGTAGACTGATGCCTTAATATTGCTTTGGCTATACAAGGTCTTCTCTGGTTCCATATGAAGCATAGAACTATTTTTTCTAGATCTGTAAAGAATGATGATGGTACTTTGATAGGCATTGCATCAATTCTTTAGATTACTTTAGGTAGTATGGATATTTTAACCATACTGATTCTGCCAATCCATGAACATGGTAGGGTTTTCTATGCATTTACATCTTCTACAATCTCTTTTCTCAGTGTTTCACAGTTTTACCTTTATAGGTCTCTCGACTCCTTTGTTAAATATATTTCTAAATATTTAATTTTCTTTAATGCTATTGTGAAAGGTCTTGTGTCTTTGATTTGATTTTTGGCTTGACTGTTATTGGCGTATATGAATGCCACTGATTTGTGTGCATTGATTTTGTATCCTGAGACTTTACTGAATTCATTTATCAATTCCAGGAGTCTCTTGATTGCATCCTTGAGATTTTCTAGATGTAATACCATATCATCAGGAAAGAGTGAGAGTTTGACCTCTTCTGACCCCATTTGGACACACATAACTACCCTCTCTTGTCTGATTGCTCTGGCAAGGACTTCTAGCACTATGTTGAATAGAAGTGGAGATAGTGAGCAACCCTGTCTGGTTCCAGATCTAAGTGGGAATGCTTTCAGTTTTTACCCATTCAGTATGATATTGGCTGTGGGTTTATCGTATATGGCCTTAATAATTTTAAGGTATGTCCTGTCTATGCCTATTTTGTTAAGAGTTTTTATCATAAAAGTGTGCTGGATTTTGTTAAATGCTTTTTCTGCATCTATTTAGAGAATCATATGTTCTTTGTTCTTGTTTCTATTCATGTGGTGAATTCCACTAATAGCATTAAATACTCACATTCAAAAGACAGAAAGTTAACAAATCAACAAACTAATAAACCATCTCAAGGAACTGGAAAAGGAAGAGCAAATCAATCCTAAACCTAGCAGAAGGAAGGAAATAACTAGGATCAGAGCAGAACTAAATGAAATCGAGAATAAAAGAACTACACAGAAGATTAATAAAACCAAAAGTTGGTTTTTTGAAAAGATAAACAAAATTGACAGCCCTCTTGCTAGATTGACAAGAACTAGAAAGAAAAGGACTCTAATAAGCTCAATTAGAAATGAAAAAGGAAAGGTCACTACAGATATCACGGAAATACAAAACATTATCTTTGAATACTATAAAAATCTATATGCCCTAAAACTACAAAATGTGGAGGAGATGGACAAATTCTTAGAAACACACTATCTCCCTAGACTCAATCAGGAAGAAATAGAATTGCTGAACAGACCAATTTGATAGCAATTAAAAATCTTCCAACAAAAGAAAGTCCAGGACCAGATGAGTTCACACCTGAATTTTACCAAACTTACAAAGAAGAACCCATACCTATACTGCAGAAATTATTCCACAACATTGAGAAGGATGGTGTCCTCCCCAACTCATTCTACAAAGCCAATATCACCTTGATATCAAAGCCAGGAAAGGACACAACAAAAAAAGAAAACTACAGACCAATATCTCAAAATCCTCGACAAAATCTTAGGAAACCAAATCCAACAGCACATAAACTGTGAATTTGTAACCATATGTCCTGATGGAGGTTTGTGGTATGAATTCATACTACCTGTGCAGTTCAAGGAATCTTTAGCTGATAATTTATTTTAAAGAAATCCCAAGGTGGAAGTGTCCTCAAGTACCAATCAGAAGCAAATGCAAACCCTCTCTAAAGAGTCTCAAGAGAGAATCTTAAAGCCAGACTCAAACAATTATTTCAAATAACCTTCTAAAGAAAATCAGGTTACACAAATCTCAAAGTACACAAGGAAACCAGACCTTATCAGTGAAAACTAAGAAGGCATGGCAATGTCAAATCCATAAATACTTCAAGAGTAGCAACTATCTCAATGAAAATATGAAATAGATGCTTCTGATATGTTTTAAAAAAGCATAAAGGGAATTGAAAATATGGTTAAAAAGATACGAGAATAAAGTTTACTAAGGATTTATGCATCTGGTAGTATGGTGAATTATATATATCTAGAAGACCCTCCTATCTAAAACAATTGAAATTCTGGATTAGAAATGAAATCATCTTAATATGTATTTCCACTTAATAAAAATGAGGAATAAGCTAAGTCCCCAAATGAAGCGAAACCAGAAAACCAGGGAAGTAAAAAGTGCCAAAAATGGCTTTCACCTTTCACCTTGGGGAGTCTTGCTGAGTCTAGAGACCCAGAGTTTCTGCTGTGTGGACTGTGTGGATGGTGATGGGTCAGAAGACCAAGCTCAGGGCACTCCCGGGTGATCTGGAAGGTGACCTGCACAGAAAGCCCAGAAGGCCATACCCTCAGCATATATAAGTAAGAATTCCCACAGATTATGTTCCAGGAAAAAAACAAACAAAGCAGTTCATAGCAGAAAAAAACATACAAACATACAGAGTCAAGCCCATATAACTGAGAACCAGCAAGGAAAAAAACAGGCCATGTAAATAGACTTGCAAAACCTTCAGGTATCGGAATTATCCTTAAAGAGGATAAGGCAGCTGTGACTAGATTTGGGGAAACAGATTAACTCTTCCCTGGAAACAGATACACCCTCCCCAAAGGGGGAAATATTGAAAATAGGTCAGAGATTGGAGACTTAGAACACCAGAAAATGATGAATCCACAGGAAGAGACTTGGTATATCCATATAGTGGGATATTATCTGGCCATAGGTAGGATTGGAGCACTGACACATGCTACCACATGAATGAACCTGGAAAACATCAAGCTCAGCGAAAGAGCCAGTCACAAAGGACCATATATGGTATGATTCCATTTTAATGAAATCTCCAGCACAGACAGATCTGCAGAGATAGAGGGTAGATTAGTGGTTGCCTGTGGGTGGGAGGGTGGAGAGGAACGGAGAGTGACTGTTAATGGGTATGGGGCATCTTTTGAGGGAATGTTCTAAAATTAGATTGTGGCAATGGTTGCAAAACTAAAAGCCACTGAACTGTACACTTTAAGTGGATGAATTTTATAGTATGTGAAGTATACCTCAATATAGCAGTTTTTTTTTTTAAATAAAAAGAAAGAAAGAGGTTTGGAAACACACAGGACCACCAAATGTGACGTTCTTGGGAAGACACCATTTCTAACGTGGATATTGCTTGGAGATTTGGAAAAAGGAAGCAAGCCATGGAAGTAAAGTTCCTAAGAAAATTTTAAAAATCAAGTCAAATCTAACCTGTTCCTGTTCCTGAGTAAATCACCATAAACAAAATAAACTGCTCTTTCCTGTACCAACAGAAGAGGAAACCCTTAAACTAAGAAAATTAGTAAACTACCCAAACCCCATGTCTTTGTATGACCCTTGCATAGCCCTGTGCCCTCTCAGACCTCAAGCTCTGGTAGAGCCTTGATTGGCCGATACTGCCAGGATTCCAGCAATTCTCCCACCTGCCGTGCTGTGGGACATGTTCCAAATATATCATTTGTCAACAAGACATCTACTGGGTAACTCCCTGTTCTTGGGGCAGAAGAACAGAGACAAACGAGGAAGGAAGGAGAAGAAAGGGGCAGCCCCTTTGGTTAAAAGCAGAAATGAAGAGATTCCCCACAGGTTTACCTGAAATAGCCATTTCTCTTTATACCTTTAAAATATGGCTTGACTTGCACCAGTTTGAGTTATATGCATTGTCAGGAATATATTACGTGACTATGAAGAGAACCAAATTACCCAATGAGTATGAAATGGCATGTAAAATAGAACAAAGTCGTATATATGGCCGGTGTATCTGCTACAAAATGAGACACCAAAATGTGAAATCCCGTTGGACTTTCCTTAACCAGCAGAGGGAGACCCATTCCAAGATTCTGCAGTAACAGAAACATTAACACAGACAAAAGTGGAGGTGTGACTAGTGATAGTGATAATACTTTCATGTGTGTAACTCTTTAAAGTTTATTATCCATGAACACTTGGTCTCCATGACAGCTTGGCTATGAGCCCCACATGTTATGGGTGAGGGAGGAGAAGCACAGCTCACACTTGCAAAAGGGACTTTTTAAAAATAATAGCTTCTTTAGGTTATCGGCTTCAAAGTTTGGAGTCACTAGTTTTACAGAGAAATATACTAAAATGTGCAATGAAGGTTATTAGTTTTCCACTGGTGCATAATGAATTAATACAAATTTAGTAGCTTAAAAGAACAGATCTGTGTTATCTCATAGTTCCATAGGTCATAAGTTCAGCACAGCTTAGATGTGCTCTCTGCCTGTGGTCTTCCTGTGGAAGAGGGTAAGAAAGGATATTGAGGTTGCTTAGTTCCACCCACTCTTCAAGAAGAATGTTGTCCCTTCCTGCATCTTGTGAAGTAGGGAGGGAGGATGCTTTAATGTCTTAAACCCATCATCCTGGCCTAAGTGATTCCTATCACCAGACCTCACCATTTTCTTTGCAGATGAGAAGTAATAGGTGGAAGTTAATTGGAAAGAGCTTGTTGCTTAGTTTAAGGAGGAATTTTTCTTATAGTCAAATTTTTCTTATATTGATTGAAAGATAAAAGGGACTGATTAAGAGGTCGTGAACCCTCAAGACAAAGAGAACTTCTGGAGACAGAACAGAGGTGGATGTATTCAGCCTCTCTCAGACACGCACGCCAAGATATTTATAGGAATAATCTCATCTGGAGTGTCAACTATTTAGAAAAAAGAAGACGATGAGAGAGGGTATTAACATTCCGTGTCCTTGGGTGATGCTGGTGTACATGCATGCCTGGCCCTCGTCTACTGCTCTTTTGCTAGGTCATCTTCAGCAAGTACAAGCTGAGGGAATAACAAGTACAAGCTATGAGAGCTCAGAAGAAGAAGTCATATTCAGTTGAGGGTGTCAAGGAAGGTTATCTTGTGGTCGCTGCAAGGAATATGATAGAGCATCAGCAAGAGTCTCAGAAAGATTTTGTGCCGTAAATTTCCTTACGGGATGAGAGGCCACATTTAAATAGCTAAGCCCATCAGCAGCCTGACTAAGCTTATGGAAGTCACTGGAAAAAAAGAAAATGGTGAAGGATGGAGGTAGGAATCACTTAGGCCAGGATGATGGGTTTAGGCGTGCGAGAGTCTGAGAAACAAGAAGGCATGAAAATCAAGAATAGATTCTCTGGGAGTTGCAGAGTAGAAAAACAGGAAGTTTGAGTAAGGGGAAATTTTTGAGTTTGAGATTTCAGAATTAAGCAATTTCTCATTGTGATGTGGTCTGAAATAGGAGTGCCAAATCGTGTGACTGGGGTGGCGTAGGGTTTGATGTTGGTGGAGGCATATAAGTCAGGGCAGCGTGCAGCCTGGAAACTTAGAGGGGCATCAACCTTGAGACATCTCATTTATCTTCCTGTTGCCACCATCCCTGCACAGTGCCATTAAACGTAGAGGGCTAAATAAATGTTGACTTGAGAAGTATACAGAAAAATGAAACAATCACGAAGTAAAGGCAATCCAGAAATGTTCTCTGCCTTACTGAGCTTGAAATTTGGTCTTAAGGAGAAGAGATAAATGGGTGAGTAAGAAGGCATTCCTTGACATTCCTAGCCAGGTGTGGTTGTTTTTAGGCTGATTGTCTGAACCCACTAGTGATAAACCTGAGACCTCAGTCAAAGCTATAATGTAGGCAGTGCACAGATAGAACCTGTTTGTTTGTTAGTTTGTTTCTCTTTGCCAGATGAGGCAGAGAAAATTTCAAGACGAATTTTAGATTTTCAGCACTAATTAATGATTCGGTAAAATAAACAGATACTTGATAACCTATAGCTGCCCCCTCCTCTCTTCCTCTCTCACCTCCCATCCACATAGACTGCAATGTCCCCTATTTGTCTGGATTTTTTATGGCTTCTCATAGACAACCCTTTCCCACCATCTGGGACCCAGCTGGGCAGCCCTCTGCAATGAACATTCATCAACCTAACTGCCTGCTTCCAACCATAGCTGCCTCTTCTCAAAATTGAGCCCTGCCAACAAAATGCCACTTTTAAAATCAAGCAAGTTCAGGGTGGTTGTACTTTTCCCAAGTCACATCAGTTCTGGGTCACTTTCAGGTCTATTTTAAGGAACAACTTGGTGTTGCCACACACAAGAGTCAATTGGGTGCCTGACTCCCAAGGGCTCCATGCTTGCCCATGCTCCTGGTCTCAGAGGCTTTTTAAAGAAAGGCTTAGGCTGGGCTCTCTCAGTGGGGGATACCACAGCATTGGGGCTTCCCAGAAGAGGCTCATCTCTTTTCCATCACTCCAAGCAGGATCAAAGGATCAGAATCTCTTCAAAGAACACACAACAGGCACTATGTGTGGAAGGCCACAGGCGCTTTACAGATGTGGCTGGGCAAATATTTTCTAGGTTTTACCATGCTGGGTTATAGATCTATTCCAAGACTGAGTACAAATTTCAGAGAACATCTTCTCCCATTTACCCTGGATCCAGTAAAATAAATAAATGAAATTTTACATTATTTTCAATGAGCTAAAACAGCTATTTACAAAAACAGACATGATCAGCTTTAAGCCAAAGTATAAAATCCTATAACTTTGTCCACTGTGCCACTGCTTCCCCCTTTCAGCCTCTCTCATCCTGATTCCGGGTTCCTTGTTCCTGTTACAGCTTGTGTCCGTGTTCTCATGCAGACCTGTCCTAACGTGATTCGAGGCACAGGCTTAAAATGTGGCCCTACCGACGACTGGGTGTGACCTGGTGAGCAGCCAAGGCTGAGAACCACTGCCTCAGAGTGTCCCCCTCTGTGGCCTTTGCTTCAGTCTCAACACCTGTCCCAGTTTCCCCAGTCTCAAGAATTCTCTCACTGGACATCGCCAGCTGCGGTGCCTACTCTTCCATTCCCTTCTCTTCCTTCACTGCTAAACTGGCATGTCACTTTCTTCAGTACCTGGCCTTACTCAGATCCCCTGTGCCCCCCACTCCAGATACCCTGTCTAAGGTTGATGATTCCACCCCCGCCATTCTATTGCAACTATACTGGGAAGACCACACCATTTTTCCTTCTTGCCATATTTAGTGGCCCTTTGTTCACATTTTTCCCTCTGGGTTCCATCCCACATTCACTAAGCGTCACTGAGCAGGGAGGGACCTGAAGGTAAGAATCAGGAATTTCGATGTTATCAGGCCATCGGCAAACAACAAACTAACCAATACTCTTGGGCAAGGAATGCCTTGCTCAAGGCATTGGATTGGATCTGTGCTTTAGGGAGGTCCATCTGCAGGTTGAGGAAGGATTGAATTGGAGAGAGTCAAAAGGCAAATTATGAACTATCAGCTTAAAATTGTCTGACCAAAAAAATTTGCCTATGGTTGGCGGTGGCATGAAAGGACGACTCATTTATTCTATGGAAAATGTTTCAAGTGATGTAAAAGAAAAAAGAATCCTTTCTGAAAGAGGGAGGCAGGAATTGTAAAACACCACGATCTTCTAGTATGTTATCCTTACACCCTTCACTCTGCAATAAGGAGTAAAAAATCTGAGGTTCGTTTGGGTTTTTGTGGGTTTTTACTAATTTCTGAAAAGATTTAATTACAAACTATTGCATTGGTCATCACAATCCTTTCCCCAACATCAAGCCTTAGAGAGACCCCAAGAATGTAGGCATGGTGCCAAGAGCTGGGAATTCAAGGAGGGGGGTATAATTAGTTTCACTTCACAGTGGGAGACTCCGGCCCTGGCAGAAGAGAAGCTGGTGGGGTTTTGGGTGGAGAAGGGAAACTGCAGCAGATTTTTCTCATCTGGATGCAAGTTGAAGAGCTGCCAACTTAAACAGGGTGTGGCCACCATCTTTCACAAATCCTTGAAAGAAGCTGCGGTGTCCTGTGGGTCTACACAATGCCCACTTCCTTCTGTTCCTTGCATGTCCTTCCCCAAGACACACAAATAGACTTTGTCTTTTCAAGTTGGATATTTGATAAATCAAAAACAAAACACGTACATGAGGGAAATTTGGTCCTAGTCAAAAAGCAAAGGATTATTTTTCTTTTAAACTCCCTACACAAAGATCTTTTGAAAGATGAGGCCTATCAAGGGATTTTTTTTCCATTGCCATCCATTTTTCATGCCTTTATGAAAGCAGTGGGGTGTCGAGGACTGAACATTTGGATGCTGGAAGACCTTACTTCAAATTCCAGCATTGCCACGAACTCTTCATGCGACGTTTGGCAAGCTACTCCTCCAAAATTCCATTTTCTCATCTGAAAATGAATTAAAGAATGGTTTCCTTTGAGGGCTGCTATGAGGATATTATGAAATAAAGGGTACAAGAGGCCCAATCTGTCTCCTTTCCTCTTTCTCTTCATTTCACAGAACCAGGATCTCAGGATTTTAAGGAACACATAAAGTCAACTAATTCAGACTCTCTGTTAAACATTAAACCCCTTTGCTTCTACCTCCTTCTGCTTACACACCTACAGTGATGAGGAATTTACACCTTTCTAGGACATCCATTCTACTTTTCACTGTACTATTGTTTCCTAAAGTCAATCTCTCTCTCTCTCTCTCTCTCTCTCTCTCTCTCTCTCTCTCTCTCTGTAGTTTTTGACCATTTAGTCCTAGTTCTGTAAAATACCTAGTGCTTTACAAAGGTAACTGCTGTTGTCTGAAATTGTTATATATTTTAGAGACAAAAACCAGTCTTAGATTTCACTGACCTCAGGAATATCTTATTGGAACCAGACCAGGAACCTGGCATATAGTGGAGCAAGGACAGTGGATGATGGAAATCAATCTTGCCTTAATAAAACTGGCATCCTCTTTATGCCTGAGCCCAGGCAGCCAGCCAAGCTGTCCATGGGTGCTCTGTGGGACATGTACCTCACAACCTAAAGAGAACCAAAGTTACCTGGGAGAGAACTGGCCTCCCTTTAAAACCCCATGAAGCCCTTCCCATGGTGGCCAGTTTAACTAGCTACATTCAAACACTGTCTCTTGGGCCAAGACCTGTGCTCCAGGTGCTAGCAGAGATGGGTTTACTTCTTTCTCTAGGAGTCTGCTCTTAGCCATCTCACTGAAATGCACAGTTTAAGGACTTATAGGTGAGTCTGCCCTTTTCCTTTCCTTGGAATGGTTACTAGTGAATCCAGGAATCACAGGATGGAAGAGTAAGAGAAACGCTTGAAGGTGGAGAAGTTGAAGCAGGCAAGATACTGGCACTTTCTCTCCTACTGCTCTGACTTTTACCAGAGTAGCTTTACCTATTTTATATTCCGGAATTCTGTAGAAGATTTTAAAAAAAGTTTATGCAGCTTACAAATAGAAATAAGGAGTGAAGGAAAGTGGACTAGAAAACACTGATCTAAGCTAATCTCTATCATATATACAAGAGATGAGAAAATTAAGAATCGGGCAAACAATTTTTCTAATAATCAATAGTAAAAAGGTAGGAGAAACACAACTTGAATCAGTATTTTTTTTTCTTTTGACTTTCAGGCTATTGTTTTTTTGTGCTATTCTAGACTCATGGGTATGTGCGAGTGGGCGTGTGTCTGCAATTTAGAAATAATCATTAGCTTACTTGGGTCCTCTTTAGTTGCCTTTGAGACTTCAGGTTTTAGAATAAGGTAGAACAGGAAGAGCAACTCCTGAAGAATGAGATATAGGCCCTACTTTCACATCTGGTACCAACCAACTGTAAAGACATTCACTCTATCTCTTTTGGCTTCAGTTTTATTATCTATAGTGGGAAAGGCTAGGCTAGCTGGTTTTTAACTCTGATACTTTATTATCTTAGTATTTTAGAAATCACAATTTTTTAGACACCCATGCAATATTTAAAGTAGGGTAGGCCCAGTAGTGTTCAGATTAGAACAAGTTTACAGTGTCTGTATAGTAACTATTTGATAACCCTTTATTTAGCCAGTGAACAAAATATTCACTGGGCAACTGCAATATGCCAGGCACTGTAACAGAAGAGGGGAAAGAAATGATCAAAGTAAAGAATAGAACACATTTCCTTTCCTCACGTCAGTCATTCTAGATTTCCTTCATCATACCCTACAAAATCATCTGAACTACAAATACCCCCTGCACTTCAAGTACCCATTCATTTGGAAATGACCACATTAGGATTTCATTCCTCTTTATCTTGGTACATAGCTTTGACCCTGTTAAAATGTAAATAGCCCTGCAGAGGTTGAGGACAAGAAAACTCTTTACAATCATTTTCATAATTCAGATTCTGGTTCAGATGTGGTTATTATTATTATTTTACTTAACTGTCTTCTTCCCAAGTTATTAACATCCTTGTCTAAATTCCTCTCTATTCTTTCCCCAAAGCATAAGACTTGGCTGGGGAGAACTATGTGCTCAATAAGTATTTGTTTAATAAATGAATAAATAAATCCAAATTCATTGGCAGATAATTTAGAGATTTTATACCACAAGAAGGGAATTAACATTTATTAAATGCTTATAATAGCCAGACATTGTGCACAGCAGTTTTTAAAAATTAAATTTTGATTCAATAACATGTATACAGATTCCTTGTTTAAAAAAAAAAAATCGAACACTATAGGTAAGAAAATGTATTCTTTGACCCTCAATTTTAGTCTCTTCCAACACTCCCCAAGAGGTAGTTACTGTTACATGTTAATAATAGGTTTATAGTCTTTCTGCATATTAACATTCATAAATATATCAATTGAAAATATATAATACTACTTTATGTAGCTCTGTGTGTGTTTACATAAATGGTATCATATTGAATGATCATTCTACATCTTGCTTTTTTTTAATTCAATGTTATTACTTGGAGCTCTTCCTGTGTTAGCACGTATAGATCTACCTCAGTCTTAATTATTTCATAGAATTAATATATTTAAATTTATGTACTATTTCCCCATTGATGGACATTTAGGTAGTTTCCAATTTTTGCCAGTTTATTACAAACGATGTTGCAATACTCATGTTTGTACATGCCCTTCCATGCTAATACATGATTTTTCTGGCAGAAACTGAGAAGTTGAATTGCTGCTTATAGAGCATGTCTAGCCAGCGAGGTAACAGGGCACCTATCTCCTCACACTTTTTTTGAAGGATGATATTACCAAACTTAATTTTATTCCCTTTGATGGGCTCAGTCTATGTCTTCTTTTAATCCTACAGAAAGGCTCTTTGTATAGACTATTTCTTTGAGTTCTTACAACCACATTATAAGATAGGAATTTTAATCATTTTTATTTGAGATGAGATGTGTAAGGCTGGGAAGGAGGTTAAGTAAGATATTCATGGGGGTACGCTAACAAGTTAAGGAAATCCTAAGTGTAAATCTACATGAAAACAAGGCCGTTAGTTGAAAACACATTCTCACATGGACGCTTGGCATCCCTCAGAGACGAAGGAGAAAATATTAAAGCAAATTCTGCCAAAATCTGCCAAAATATTTTCTCAAGTCAGGCATAATTTATTAGTAAGTGCAGAAAGAGAAAGGAGAACTCGCTTACTTTTGCTAAATAGTTAGGATTTGTTTCAATTACATGAAACAAATCCTAAGTTATTTGACAGGAATGATGAGGTTTATTTAAAACAGTGTTATTCAAAGGTAATGAATTTCTTAATGGGAAGTTTTATCAATCATTTTATTCACAAATGACTATGAAACAAAGAAGAAACCAAAATGTTAAAACAAAAACAGCATTGATTTAATAATGAATTAATAATGCTTTCCAAAGTTAATGATAGTAAAGATACTCTATCCCAGCTGATAGCATCTGCGTTTATATTCAGCTAAAGGAGTGACCAGCTACAGGGTACATTCTAGCAAAGAAAACAGTCTTGCCTAGGGGGCAGTGAATAAGCGGAGAGGTTGACGTTTTAAAGTCTACCCCTGGATTAAGGCAGGTGAAAAGAGTTTGGTACACACAATTGTGTCAGAATCCACAAAGAATTGCTTATACTGGAGGACACTAGAAGAAATTCATTCTCTGATCACTGTCTTCTTTTCAACAATTTTTCTGTTCTTGTCCTGTCAACGGTCTAAATTTTATCTATGAACATGGAAACATAAACTCATTCCACACTGGCCACTGAGAAGTTTCGAGTAAAATTCATGGCCCATCTGTAGCAAGAAGTTTGGTTATTCTGGTGAGCAATTTTATTCTTATTCCTGGCTCTACTCTATATCTCTACTTTTTAAAAATTTCATCATTCTTTTAATTTGCTATCATGTATTTTTATATATCTTTAAAATTTTTTTTTGTAGAGATGGGTTCTCACTATGTTGCTCAGGCTAGTCTCAAAATCCTGGCCTCAAGTGATCCTCCCACCTCGGCCTCCCAAAGTGCTGGGATTATAGGTGCGAGCAACTGCACTTGGCCAATATTTTACATATTTTTCAAAGCTGCTAGCTTAAACATTTTGGAACAAAGAAGAATACAAAAATGACAAGATTTTGCTTTACCCATAAGTATGATACATTAGAAGTGAATTAGTCATAGTTCTTTTGGTCACAAATATCAGAAATTTCAATCCACTGCTACCAGAAGGACAGAAATCATAAATGCCCACTTTAGAAAGCCAATTAGCTTAAGAGTCAGAAAAATTGTGCTCTGATTTCTTACTCAAACTATGTGTCTTTTTAGATAAAGTGGATATCCCAGTGTTTTAATTATATAATGGAAACATTAATAGCTGTTCTTCCATCATATAAATTACCTGCACAAGTTTGAGCGAGACTCAAACTAAATAATGCATGTAAATTTTGTGAACTACAAAATGAATGAAACTTCTAATATGTGTAAAGTGAACCCTCAAGTGTGTTTAGAATCTCTCTATATTCAGTCATTTCTCGGATTCAATTAGAATAAGAAATATAATTTTTCAAAAGAAACCACAGAACAGCAACACACCTTAATTTGAGGCAACTCATCCATAGTAATGGGGATCTGCCCCCCGTTTTGAATCAGAATTATGACTTTAGTAATTCCATGTATGATGGCTCTAACAGAAACACAGCTCCCTTTCTGTAACAAAAACTGCTAAAACTTCAGAAGAAGATAAACTGCTAAAACTCTGACAACTTAGGTGTTTAACTCCTAATGGAGACCAGCAAACTTAGTTTCTATTCCCTGCTCAAAAACGCTAAGTCCTTGAATCCATCCCTAAAGCAAAGCATAAAATCAAATTGTAATGGAGCAAACGAAGACCCTCCTCCCTTTATCGATTGCTCAATGTCGGTTTAAGAGGATCTGAAAAACAGTTGGACGAATACATTTACTTTCGAAGAAACCAACACATTCTGCTGCCTGTGGAGTCAGGAATAAAGTAGTAAAACAGTAGTGAAACACAAATATTGTTTTACTACTTTTCAGTGTGCTGAGATTTAAATATCATGTCACACTATTGTTCTCACTGACAGTTTGCTGAGAAAAGAGAATATACCGAAGAAGGTGATTATTACTTAAAATGGAAAACTGCATACGACGTTAGTCAAGAACACAGTACGGCTCAACAAACAATGTGAATGAGTTGGCAGTTCTCAGAAGACGTTCCGGGCAACTTTTCATATTCATTCTCATTGACAAGTATCATCACTGCTCTCTGTGAGGAATCACAGGAAATCCTACCACCCATTCTTCTGAAGGCACTAAAGGGAGCATGAATTTGAACCTTTGACCAGCCGACTGTGGACTGTGTTTGGCTAAAAAAATAGTCCCCCTAAAGATGTCCTCATCCTCATCCCCAGAACCTGTGCCTGTGTCACCTTACATGATCTAAACGAGTCGGCGACAGGACACGTGGAAGACTGGACAGGTAGGAAGAAGGAGCCGCAAGCCAAGAACACAGTCCGCCTCTAGAAGCTGAAAAAGCCGAGGAAACAGGGTCTCCTCTGAAGCCTCCAGAAGGAATGCAGCCCTGGAGACACTTTGATTCTAGACTTCTGACCTCCAGCACACTAGGATAATACATTTGTGGTAATTTGTTGAGGTAGCAGCTTTAGGAAACTAATACAATCATATATAAATGACCCCAATTCACCCACCATAGATCCTTAGGGATCTTATAAAAAAAGAAAAATTTATCATTTTACTTTCCTGAACCAAACCTTTCATTAACTTATCATTGTCCTCAGGATGAAGCCCACAACCATTATCATAGATTATATGCAATGCATGATAAAACTCCCTCCGTTATCATGGGTTATATGCAATGCATGATAAAACTCTCTCCGTTATCACGGGTTATATGCAATGCATGATAAAACTCCCTCCGTTATCACAGGTTATATGCAATGCATGATAAAACTCTCTCCGTTATCACGGGTTATATGCAATGCATGATAAAACTCCCTCCGTTATCACAGGTTATATGCAATGCATGATAAAACTCTCTCCGTTATCACAGGTTATATGCAATGCATGATAAAACTCCCTCCGTTATCACGGGTTATATGCAATACATGATAAAACTCCCTACGTTATCATAGGTTATATGCAATGCATGACAAAACTCCCTCCTATACCTGCATCTCCAACCTCTGCTCAAACCACAGCCAGCTCCATAATCTCAAATCATCCCAGGCCTCTTCACCATCATCCTTCCCATTCTCTCTCAGTCTGTCTCAGTCTCTCTCTGTCTCTGTCTCTGCATTTCAGTCTGTCTCTGTCTCTTCCTCTGTCTCCCTGTGTCTCTATCTCCGTCTCTATTCCTGTCTCCTTTTATCTCTGTTTCTTGCTCTGTATTTTTCTCTGATTCTATTTCTCTATCTCTGCCTTTTTCTCTGTCTCACTGTCTCTCCCTGTCTCTGTCACTCTCTGTCTCTGTCCGTCTATGTCTCTATCTTTGTCTCCGTCGCTCTCTATCTCCGTTTCCGTCTCTGTCTCTGTCTCTGTGTGTGTATCTCTCTCTCTCCCTCTCTCTGTCGTGGAGGGCCACCCCTGGGTCAAGTTCGGGGCCCCCTCGATGTTCCCTGAGCAGCCTGTCCTTCCCTTTCATATATTGCGTCTTATTCAATGTCTGTCTTCGCTTTAGACTATAATCTCCATGACAAAGCAGGTGGTGTCTGACACATAGCAGTTGCTCAACAAATTGGGGGAGGAGTAACTTATTAACTTGATTATATCTCGGAACATTTTTAGAGGTATAAGTGACCTCCTAGTGACCAGTCTATCCTCTCTCCTCTGTTTACAAATAAAAAATTGCAACTCCCCATGGTGAAATAACTGGCTAATGTCTCACAGCTGGTCAGTGAAAGAACTCTTTTCCGGCCCAGCAATCTTTCCATTTATCCCACAACAGCTGGCCGTGGCTTGTTGACAACTTATCCAAAAGGAGGTGAAAGGTTCTAGAAGGAAGAAAGCAGTCTGTCTAAAACCCCTTGCTGCACCTCTGGCAACGGTGACATCCTGTTTTCAGGGAAATCGTGCTACTTTAGCCCTATCCCGTGAATTGTATAGGCAGGGAAACGTTTCTTCTTCTCATCACAATCGTAATGCCTCAACTGGAAGAGACTATAAGAGAATATATGAACTGGCAGTTTTCAAACGGTGTTCCAGTGATCCCAGGCCTCCTCCAAGAGGTGCCTCCTGTTCAACAGAGGCAGCTCCTCTTTTATATGTTTTCTGTATCAGTTTCCTTGTAAGCTCGCATTTGGAAACAAAGGCTCCACTGCTGAAATAATGTTCATAATCCACAAATTTAATACAATCCTCTAATTTTGTAGATGAGAAAATTAAAGCCCAGGGAAAGGAAGCAATTTGCAAGAGAAAGGCAGAGCTAGGGTTCACACCGAGTTCTCCTGACTCTTCATGTCCTGACCATGCACTTTTCTCTCTGAGCTCCTTTGTATCATTGCACACGCCATGAAAGTAAAGGTGAAGAGAGGAGGGGGAGGATCAGGCTCTTGCTAACGTTCTGCTGCCAGTGAAGTGAGTCTCCAGACCTTGCTCCACCCCAAGACCTCAGCTTTCTTCATCTTTCCCTCTGTCCACTTGACTTATGCAGTAACCAGCTGCTTTCATGCCCTCTCCTGGCTCCCAGGAAAAGTTCTGTTCTCACTTGGTCAGAACAGCACCTCATCTTTTTCCTAGGAGTGCAGAGAGAGGGAAGGCAGATTGCATTTTAAGCCTGAGCTCTCCCTCTAGAAAGAAAGTTGTTACCTCTGGAAAAAAAGGGCTTCAGACTTCAGTGAAGGTATTCTTTTACTGGGGGGAGTAGGATACAGAAAAGTTTGCTTCCCAAAGCCCCAGTACTACAATACGTGTGGGGCCATCTGTTGTAACTATGAAAAAGTTAATCATAACAAAATAACCATGACGAAAGAGAACTTGGCTGGTCGAGCTGACACATGGAACCCTTGCCTCCCCACATACATTCAAGTACAGACATGTTTCTCCAAACACAAAGATTCAAGCTCAAAACCAAGAAAGAAAAATATTTGAGTGTCAAAAAGAGAGAACTAAAAATCAGAGCTGTAAGTGGGCGCTGAAGCCCTGTGGCTAGGGAGCTTGCTACATCAGAAGTAGACTTAATAACAGGGTACTAGGGCTTTAAGTGTTGTGGGCTGGGGTCCAGGCTACTGGTCCCGTGTACAATGTTGGAAGGGTGCTGGAACTGTCTTGACAGCCGAGAAGACCTGTGTCCACACAGGTGTGAGGTCTTTGTTCACATTCACCCCAAACTAAGAAATTACCATAAACACTGGTTCAATATGAGCACCGTATAAGGCCTTAGCAGAGGCGGAGCTAAAACCACCTTGGAGGGACAACTCCAGAACAAACCAGCCCCCCTCAGCGAAAACCCCAGTGCGAAGGAGCTCAAGACTCGTAACTTATACATCACTAAGGGGAAGTGTCATCAGAAAAAACAAATGGGGAAATTTGTACACCATGGCTTACACGCAACAAAATATTTTGAATTTCTTTTTTAGTAAAACATCACAGCCGTGGTTTTTAGTTGAAGAAGGTTGCTATAATCAGATTGCAGAATGAACCATGCGTCACGCAGAAAGGACCTCAATGAATCTTCTCATTTTACAGATGGGGAAATAGAGACTCAGAGAGGGGAAGTGACTTGTCTAAAGTCACCATTTAGGTTAGTGGCAGATTGAGGAATAGAATCCAAGTCTCCAGATTCCCAACCCTGTGCTACTTTTTTCTGTAATGCCCTAATTCTCCAAGGTAAACACTAAAAACCTAGCTTCAAGAGAGGATCAGGAGAAAAGGACAGAAAGACCTACCCAGGTCTAGGGAAAACCCAGAGCAAGGAGCCTGGTTCTTACTAGCAAAGCTCCAATTTGGCTCTCTAGTAAATAGAAATTTTAAACAAACACCTCTATCTTGCATTTACATTTATGCTAACCTGTTCCTCTTTTCGGTTCCTGTTTCCCCTACTGTCCTCGGTCCTTTTCCTGACTGTCAGCATCATGGAAGCATAATTACAATTGGGGCAAGCCGAGTTTTGTGATACTTCCTTCTTCCTTCCCAACCTCTGCCCCACCCTGCTTTTACATCTATGTAGGATTAGGAAGAGGAATGGGGTAAAACTGGCCAGCCTCACTGGCTGTAGACAGGTGGCAAGGTTGGGCAGCAAGGTGGGTATGGAAGTGGCTATGGGTCCAGTCTGCAGGGCCAGAGCTGCGAAGACCAGATCAGATGTAAATAAGGCAAAAGCTTTTGGCAGGGAGGAGCACTCCCACTGGGCTTTGTAATTGATTCATTACCTAAGACACCAGGTTTATACCACCCCAAGTTCACCAAGGATATAATTTCAGGACAGAAAACCAAATTCTTTTACAATAAGAAGTACAAATGGCACGAGCTAGACCCAGAGTAAGTGCTCAAAAATATTGCTGTACATTGAAACAAAAATTCTATAATAGTGTTGCCTGGGCTTGAGTATTCATTCCCAACCAGGGATGGCCTGCTTTCCCAAGGAAAGGTTTGAGAAATGTTGTCAGATTTGCCTGCTTTATTCACTTCTTTATTCATTCAGTATAAGCAAATATTGATTGAACATCTACCATGTACCAAACACTGTGCTATTATTGTCCAGGAGTAGAACGATGAACCAAAGATGCAGTCCTTGCCCTTACAGAGCTTATGTTTACTAGGGGAGAGAGTCAAGCAAAAAGTCCATTGGAAAATAGCGCAATAAATGCCCAGGGTGTTACTGGAGCATTATGATAGTATTTAATGTTCTACATTAATGTTTTATTGGGAGGTGCAATCCCAGCACAGCAAATGTGAGAGGGAAAGGGAGAAAAGGCAGGAAAGGAGATGATGCATAAGGGGGTGTATTACTGAGTGGATCATAGCTCAGTGAAAAACACGGGCAGTTGTTTAATCATGCGAATGTCTCCAAACAGACCATATGTAATCACCAGGGCATTAGAGGGAGACAGTCCATTAGAGGGAGAAAGGAAGAGAAAATTATCTGCCTGATCCCTCCTGTATCTCATCTCTAATTCATCAATGTCCCCTGCCATGTGGAATTAAGTCCTCTGCACTTCTGGGTTGTGCAGCGCCTCTGGCCAGCCACTGGAGGAGCCAGATGCCACGAGCAATGTTCCGTGCTTCAGCGGAGTCTGGAAGTGATGGGAAGAACCAGAGTCTCCTTGGGGTCATTCATATTTTGGATCTCCAGATAAAATATAGGATGATCAGTTAAATTTGAATTTTAGGTAAACAATGAATGATTTTTTTTTTTTTAGTATCAGTATTCCCCAAATGTTGCATAGGATATGCTTAGACTAAAAAATTATTCATCGTTTATCTGAAATTCAAATTTAACTGGGTGTCCTGTATTTATATTTGCTAAATCTAGCAACCCTACTCTTGTGCTTGAGTAGGAGCCACTGGGCTGGTGGAGACTATGTCAGCGCTCAGGCCCTTCCTGCGAAAGGGGCGAGTGGTTTTGGAGGGGCAGGGATGAGCCACAACCGGCCCTCTTCACAGAGGAAGCAGCTGAGGGCTTGGGAAGCTAGTGCTGCTGAGGGGACCTGGGGGGACATGATACAACATAGGCCTGTGGATTCAGCAGAGGCTTCTAGGAAGAAGTCATGTTTAAACTGAAATATGAAGGGCAAGCAGGAACTAGCCAGGAGAATTTGGGGAGGAGCCCAATTTGAATAAATAGTACACATTGCCCAGCCCTTGGAGGGTACCCTTCAGGGTTGAGTAACTGCCTGCAGCTCCAAAAATAACTCTTCACTTCAATTTGCCTCTGCAACCCTCCCTGATACACATTGCTAATATTTTCGTACATTTTCTACAGCCCCAAGCTTGTAAATATTTCATATGCATATTAGGTTGAAATTGAGGAAAGGCCCACAACTCTCCCAGGAGGCTGGAGCCCCTCCTGTCTCACAGCCACCACGTGGGATAGGTTACTGTTGGGCTATATTGGAGCTTTTCAGAAAAATGCCCCACATGGAGGGATTGTGGAAATATTGAAACTTTTTCTTCTTGCAGATTAACTGCTGCTTCTCCAAGCCTGCCAGATGCCCATCCCTGACTTGGAAACCACTGTGTAGAGGTGGCTCCTGTGGTTTGTGCTTCACAGTTGAGGAGATGAAGGCTTAGGGAGACTCCAGAACTTGCAGAGTCACATCTGGAGCCAGAATGTCGCCTATATTTCAACTCAGAAACCTCTAGTTCACATTCACATTTGTCAGTCTAGTAGTTGAGGTAAGTAGCCAAAGCAGAACAAAGTCTAGGGACTGAATAGGTGCAGAACCCAGACCATGCTCTTAATTGAATGTTTCGATGACCAACAGACAGAAGAGACAATAGGAATATTTCAATAGAGGACCCAAAGCTCTTAACTCTACATAATTCTGTGATGGAAGAACCACCTCACCTAACTTGCTTGTTTTTGCTTTAATCTATTCTTGGTTATTTCAGGTAGAAAGAAAAATGGTGCTAATTTTTACTTTGTTGAGCTCAAAGTCCATCAGAAGATCCCATGGTAAAAAAGAGGGAAACATCGGCTGTTAGATTGGTTTTATGTTACTCAATAATGAAACAAATACAGAAATACGAAATCTGCCAGCAGTTAACCCAGAGAGACCTAATGCAGCTCAATCACTTCTTTTGTTCAAATCTTCCTTAAAGAGTAAGGAAAGATGTGGGGACTGAGAAATGGGGACATAAGAGAAATTCCACTGTATTTCCAGTCCCGTTGCGTGCAAAGCTCTTCATGCTAAACTGTTTTCAGCCAAAGGAGAATGCAAGAGACACTTTTCCTATTAGGCTGATGTCATTAGGAAGCCCAAAGGCAGATGGGAAGGGGGAAATGGGTGGTCTTAACTGCTCAGTCCTTGCACAGCTCAGCTTTGAGGGTAGATGAGGGGGAGGCTGGCTCCGAGGGCTCACTCTGTCTCCTAGACTCTTAAAGTAGCATTAAATTTGACATTGGCTACGCCAAAAATGGCACCTACAATGGATGTCTGATCAATAACGGATGCTTAATGAGTATTGATTTAGGGAATTGATGTATAGGTTTCCATTAGAACATCCTGGAATGTCCTCAGGGCTCAGTGGAAATCAAGGGTGTGACTGCTCAGTGGTGTCTGCCGCGATGAGGAATAGGGGAATGGATGCTTAAAGCCTAAAAAGGCTGTCTTTGCAACATTGGGGTGTCCTTCTTCTTTATTTTTAAATTTTTTAAATTACTTTTTTTTAGAGACAGCATAGAGCTGCGTTGCCCAGGCCCGGGCTCAAGCAGTCCTCTAGCCTCAGCCTCCGGGATAGCTGGGACTGCGGTGTGAGCCACCACGCCCAGTTCCTCTTTCGTCCAGTGGCAGTACCACCTTAAATCACAGGCATTTGTCCTCCAAATCTAAATTTGCAAATGCCAAAGAGAAAAAAGAGCAGAAAGGAAATAACCCATGAGGAGAAAGGATCAGAGAATGTGGGAGGAAGAGAGGAAGGAAAAGAGTACTAATAGAGGAAAGAAATCAGATGGCTTAGTTTGCTAGATTCTGGCCCAGCTTTTAATGGAAATATGCAGAATTGCGCAGGGGCCTTCTGTTTCTACCTTCCAGATTAAAAAGAGTCCTGAAACCACCGTGTTCTATATTTGTGGTCAGTACCCACACAATCCTGGTGGGAAGAACAGCCTCTGCGGGGAAGGAGCTGACATAACAACTCTTAAAACAGTCAGGAATCACTGTTCAGAAAAGAAAATATTGTCACTTTGTTCACTGATGCCTTCTAGAGTTTCTGGAACAAAGTTTATTCCAGAATCCATGAAAGTCCTAGTTCTCTGATCCTTTTAACAATTATTTGACTGTCAGTTTTCAGACTGGTCTCCTAGATTCCTGCTAAAAATAAGAAAGGGAATGGTCCCGGCAAATGCAAACAGACTTTCCACCTCCTTTCAGACGGAAGGTGCAAGGCAGAAGTAGGAAACACCTGGACTAGTTCCAAGCCCACACAGAACTGAATCTCAGACGTGAGTCACGGTTTGGCTTAGCATGCGATGGTGTCAGAAGGTTGCACGTGCTCAAAAGGAGAAAGAAAGCAGACATGGGACTTCCCTCTTTCCTCTTTTTGGGGGAAGTGAAATCGCTCTTTGGCAACGCAGATGCATACCTTTCGTGGAGGAGTTCTCTCTTTCTTTTAGAGACCAAAGTTCAATTTTTTTACCACAGGCCCTTAACTCCTCGAGTGTGGCCATCTGGAGGGTTTATGCGACGGCGTACGCATTTCAGTACAAGAAAAAGCAGAGGAAGTTGCTGGTGAACAGAGTAAAACAGGAAAGGTGTGGGTGACATGCGCTGGGCAAACTCTTGTCACCACTTCCTCACACCTGAGACCATTAAGAGCAGCTCTTCCTGCACTGGGCATGCAGATTTAAGTAAGGCTGAAATTCCCATCACTTGCACTTCTCGTTTCATTGTTCTCCCAGTTGAAAAGAAAACTTCCTTGAGCACAGAAATCATGAGTCCATAGGCTTTGGATTATTTCAGGCATATGAAAATTCCAGAAATAATTTGTTTCTTTTGTTTTTTTAATGTATATTTTGTGGTTATTTTCCTGAGTACAAAAGTGATGATTACCCAGTGTCTATTGTTGTTTAGTACCTAGTAGGTTCTGAATAAAAATTTCTCAAATGAGTAAACGTATCCTCACTGTGGAAAACTCAAAAGAACACAGAAAAGTTAAAGGAAAAATTAAAATAATTCAGAAAACCTACCAACCAGATATAGTTACTGTCAACGTGTTGGTATATATCCCTCTAGTTACATATATTCATATATAGTTGGGGTCATGCCGAATGTATGTCATGCTTTTTTTCACAATATTATGGCAGAAGAATTTTTCATGTTATTAAAATTGAAATAATGTGATGGCTATAAAATATTTTGTCATAAGCATAAAATATAACTCCACTCTTGTTGGCTGTTTTAGCTATTTTCATTTTTTCTATGATAAAAATGAAGAGAAGAGAAAGACTGTAGCAAAAAAAAAAAAAAAAAGACAATGACTGGGTGTTTAGAGATATAGGAACACCTGAATATAGAATTGTCTATATTAACCTTGTTTATATTTTCATTTCAGGAGAGTGAGGTCTCTGCGAAGAGAAAACAGAGAGTAAGAAATTGTCCGCGTGTCTCCAAAACAATGCAAGTGAGAGCGTATTCTAATTCTGATGAACCATACCTGACATAGTTTGAAGAGCAATGTGCAGATATTTCAGGAGGCTTATTGGAAGTACTCAAGGACATTCCACTCTAATTTTTCTAATTCTGGGATCACTCTGCTAAGATATAAATTTATAACTAACAGATATATTAATTACCCAGAACATCCTGTGCAAAGGTTCGGTTGGTTAGCCAAATATAGATTGGACACTGGTTCATAAATTAA
This sequence comes from Propithecus coquereli, assembly GCF_000956105.1. Lineage (NCBI taxonomy): Eukaryota > Metazoa > Chordata > Mammalia > Primates > Indriidae > Propithecus > Propithecus coquereli. The sequence continues at coordinate 1,482,600 of NW_012145190.1, forward strand.
TCCCTCTTGGGTGGATGGTGTCAGTTCCCCAAAGCATGAAAACTGTGGCATGAATAGACCCAGAGTGTGGTATTTCTGGACTTAGAGAACACCATCAGGTTTTAATAACCACCAGTGAAGCTTAGCCTGGGAAGCTAGGCAACTGACCTTATTCTTCCGAAAAAAACACTTTTCAGCTGTGTCAGTGACAATCTGATGTAATTCAATTCCTTGGAACCTTCTTTCCAGGGTGTATACAGGTGACAGTGTAGTGATACCTGTCAATCGAAACATGACTTTTTCAGTCTCAGCATGGCATCTGGCTCATGATTTGATTTGGGGAGGCATGAGGGTGCAGTTGGGAGCTTCAGTAATTCCTCTGGATTCCCTGGCTACCACTAAGTGTACTAAGACACAGACTAATTGTTGCAAAGAATTAACAGAGCTGGGCTCCAATCAATCCTGGTACTAGATCAATGGACCTGGGAACATTGCTCTAAATCGTGGGATCTAATACAGCTGGCATCAACATATAAAAGGAAATTCATGAAATTATGTTCTCCTAATGATATAACAAATGAATTGTTGCTTTTTTAAAAAATTAAGGAATGAAGAACCATGTTCTTTTTTAAATGCACCTATACTGATTACATGGACTTAGCAATAGAATGAAAAATTAAAGGTATAACAACAGGCACCAACTTACTGCAAAATTCGCACACACAGAGAACATATAAATGTATATACATATACACATATATTCCTTGGCCACTGTCTTCTTTTTATAAATCAAAATCTAGATTATAGTGTGGTTTTGTCCTTGCTTCAACATTTCTATCTGAAAGGAAACAACACAGTGTGGGGGCCCCTCACCCTCACTCTGAATGTTTAGGACAATGCAGACCGAGGTTTCCCAGCTTATACGGCAAACCGAATCCTCTTCTGGCCCCTTCAGCTCTGCTCCAGAAAATTCCATTTCCAAAGACAGGACTATTAGGGCTTATAACAATGAAGTTCCACAGGATGTGTGTCCTAGGTTTTCACTGTTTCTGTGGGAACAGCCCCCACCTCCCTCAGACGAATGGGAAACCTGAAGGCTGGCCTTGACCTACCGCTAGCATGGCTATTGTAGGGGCAAAGTGTCTCGGTAAGGTTGATGTTGCCATTCACCTCTGCATTTCCAGTAAAAGGAAACTGGAAGTTTCCTTTGGAGTTTGGTATTGGCGTTTTAGGAGAGAGCAGTCAGTGAAAATTTAAAACATGTCATGTCCAAGGGGGTGAACAAAAAGCAAAGCCAAACCTTTTTAGTGGAGGATGTGAGGTTCAGGGTCACACTTTTTCCGAGTGTCCGCCACAGCTTCAGAGTAACCAGCTGGGGTTGGGGGGAAGTTAGGGTAGTGAACTGTCAAGCACATAGAGTTGTGTTTGCATATCTAGCACAGCATAAGTTTTTCAAAGTCATGATGGACCTTAGTATTCCAACCAACTCTCATTTCCCTATTTCGCAATGAGATTAGCCCAAAGAGGAACTGGTAACTTTTGGAGAACTGCTGAATTTACTGTTTCAGCAACTGCTTTCTTTCCCATCTGTTCAGTCTGCACCAAGCTCACCAGCCGCTGGTGCAACCACAGGGCTGGTGTGGGGCTGAGGCTGTCTGAGCCATGAACAGCTTCAGGACTGTCATCTTCTTCTGGGCAGTGGCAGCGTGGGCTAAAGCAGGCAAGCCTTTGGGAGAGACAGTTGAGGCTGGATTTCAAAAATGCAAGAATGCTTTGAAACTACCTGTCTTGGAAGTCCTACCTGGAGGGGGCTGGGATAATCTGCGGAATGTGGACATGGGACGGGTGATGAACTTGACCTACACCAACTGCAGGACCACAGAGGATGGGCAGTACATCATCCCTGATGAAATCTACACCATTCCCCAGAAACAGAGCAACCTGGAGATGAACTCAGAAATCTTGGCATCCTGGGTAAATTATCAGAGCACCACCTCCTACTCCATCAACACAGAGCTCTCCCTTTTTTCCAAAGTCAACGGCAAGTTCTCCTCCGAGTTCCAGAGAATGAAGACCCTTCAAGTGAAGGACCAAGCTGTAACTACCAGAGTTCAGGTAAGAAACCTGGTCTACACAGCCAAAATCAACCCAGCTTCAGAACTAAGCTGGAGGTTTAAGAAGGAGCTCATGGACATCTCTGACTGTCTAGAGAACAATCAGACAAGGATGGCCACCTACCTGGCAGAACTCCTGGTCCTCAATTATGGCACCCACGTCATCACCAGTGTGGATGCTGGAGCTGCTCTTGTCCAGGAGGACCACATCAGGGCCTCCTTTCTCCAGGACAGCCAGAGCAGCCACAGTGCCGTGACTGCATCTGCTGGAGTTGCCTTCCAAAACGTCGTGAACTTCAAATTTGAGGAGAACTACACCTTGCAGAATGCCTTCATCAAGGGCTACCTCTCAAACCGAACCAACTCCAGGGTGCAGAGCTTTGGAGGGGTTCCTTTTTACCCAGGCATCACCCTCCAGGCCTGGCAGCAGGGCATCACCAACCACCTGGTGGCAGTGGACCGTGTGGGCCTGCCACTGCATTTCTTCATCAACCCTGACATGCTGCCTGCCTTGCCGGGCCCCTTGGTGAAGAAGCTGTCCAAGACGGTGGAAAACGCCGTGAGACGCTATTACACGTTCAACACCTACCCTGGCTGCACAGATCTCAATTCGCCCAACTTCAATTTTCAGGCCAACACTGATGACGGCTCCTGCGAGGGGAAAATGACCAACTTCTCCTTCGGTGGGGTTTATCAGGAATGTACCCAGCGCTCAGGAAATGCGGATGTCCTCCTCTGCCAACACTTGGAGCAGAAGAATCCACTCACTGGCGATTTCTCCTGTCCCTCTGGCTATTCCCCAGTTCACCTGCTGTCCCAGATCCACGAGGAGGGGTATAACCACCTGGAGTGTCAACGGAAGTGTACGCTCCTCATCTTCTGCAAGACAGTGTGTGAAGATGTGTTCCGGGTGGCAAAGGCTGAATTTAGGGCTTTTTGGTGTGCAGCCAGTGGCCAAGTACCCGAAAACTCAGGACTACTTTTTGGGGGCCTCTTCAGCGGTAAGAGCATAAACCCCATGACAAATGCGCAGTCATGCCCAGCCGGCTACTTTCCACTGAGACTCTTTGAAAACCTCAAGGTATGTGCTTCTCAGGACTATGAGTTGGGAAACAGGTTTTCGGTCCCCTTTGGTGGGTTCTTCAGCTGCACAGTTGGGAACCCCTTGGTGGATTCTGCCATGTCCAGAGATTTAGGGGCACCTTCTCTGAAAAAGTGCCCCGGGGGCTTCAGCCAACACCTGGCCCTCATCAGTGATGGCTGCCAAATATCCTACTGCGTCAAGTCCGGGCTCTTTACAGGAGGGTCCCTGCCCCCTGCCAGGCTCCCGCCTTACACACAGCCACCCCTCATGAGTCAGGCTGCCACCAACACTGTCATAGTGACCAGTTCGGAGGGTGCAAGATCCTGGATTAAAGACCCCCAGACCCACCAGTGGAGGCTGGGAGAGCCATTGGAGCTGCGCAGGGCCATGAATGTCATCCATGGGGATAGTGGGGGTCTGTCAGGGGGGGCGGCAGCTGGGGTCACAGTGGGGGTCACCACCGTTCTGGCTGCTGTCATCGCCCTGGCCATCTATGGCACACGGAAGTTCAAGAAGAAGGGATACCAGGAAATTGAGGACGAGAGGCAGAGTTTGGCTCCAGGCATAGCAGCAATGGGAGACACCCCTGACGGAGAGCAGGTGCAGAGTCCTGCTTAAATCTTGCCCGGGAAATGGTTTCATCTCTAGCCAGAGTGGTCATCTCCAGCCACTTTTGCCTTCTTAGCTATTGAAGTGGCAAGTGCAACAAATAGCAGGTATAACATTGTGACTTCTTGTCTAGGTCTCTGGGCCAGGAAATTTACATTGCTACATGGACAAGGCTGGGGGTGGGAGGAGGCAGCAGTTGTGACTCTTGGAAGCAAAAGCCATCCTGGGGACTAAAATGAGAGGGGTGTGTCCTCTCCCTATGTGCCTCACTAATTGTCTTCACTTAAATGTACTGTGTACAAAGACAGAAGGGAGGGTATTGACATTTGGATTTGGAAACTATGCATTTAATGTGAAGTCCGTAGTGTTTCCCAATTTGCAAGCTGCAAGAATTTTTGCCTTTAAGCATTACCTTCCCTCTATTTTGTTTTTTAAAAAGCTGTCTGGATTTCATGCTCCTAGAGGTTAACAGAGCCCTGAAAAGACACAGCAAGTCCTGCTTGGCCACTGCTTTTTAGCTTTAGGCTTGCATGTTGAGGGACTGCGTCACCCCCTCTGGGTCATCTCAATAGCCTGTGCCGACGCCACTCTTTCCAACTGCCCCACGACGAAGACTTAGGCCAGACCACTCTTGGACTTCTGACTGGTGTCAGCAAGTCCTCAGAAAGCATTTTAACTTACAAACTTTTATCAGGAGGGCAAGGGGAAAGGGATGGTTTGGAGACCAGGGGTAAGTAAAGAAAGATAAAAACTGGAGAAAAAGAATCTGGTGCTCAAAGGAAATTGGAATTCTTTACCCACATCCAACCACTTGATTTCTTCCTCTTAGCTCAGCATAAATTGGGCACCAAAAGGAGCCGTAGATTTGGATAGACCGAGCATTACAGTTCCATGTTCTATGTTACCAAGGTACAACCCCTTCCTCTTCCATGAATGGTCCCTACACTTCCTATCGTCCTGTTACACACACACACACACACACACACACACACACACCCCCTGCATTCCAAGGAGTCTGCATTGTTCTGGGGGTGAAAAAAGTAAGAAGCAAAGTAAGCCCACATCTAAGTATTACTTCCTTCCTAAAATCAAAACAGAGTAGAAAGCACCAATTATGCACTGTACTTTTTTTTTTTTTTCCTAACAGAAAGGGAGCTGGCATGATCAACTCCATGTTTTTAAATGAGACCTGATCGACTCCATGTTTTTAAATGAACTGAAAAAGGCCTCCCGCGCCACTTGTGACACATTCATTTCGGTCCCAGGCCAACAGCCCTGGGTATCTAGCAGGATGCATGATTGTCAGCTGGCAATATTGGGGGCTTCGCTCCATTTTAACTCCAATCGCACCTAATTATCTCAACACAAATGTTCCTCCACAACATTTTTAAAAATTATGTTTTTATTCACCAGATGTCCTTAGTGAGTTAACTCCTGTAGAGGATAATTTGTTCTTTCCTTGTTAATGGTCA
>NW_012145190.1:1487907-1503054 GCF_000956105.1 Propithecus coquereli
AGAAGCAAAGTAAGCCCACATCTAAGTATTACTTCCTTCCTAAAATCAAAACAGAGTAGAAAGCACCAATTATGCACTGTACTTTTTTTTTTTTTCCCTAACAGAAAGGGGGCTGGCATGATCAACTCCATGTTTTTAAATGAGACATGATCGACTCCATGTTTTTAAATGAACTGAAAAAGGCCTCCCGCGCCACTTGTGACACATTCATTTCAGTCCCAGGCCAACAGCCCTGGGTATCTAGCAGGATGCATGATTGTCAGCTGGCAATATTGGGGGCTTTGCTCCATTTTAACTCCAATCGCACCTAATTATCTCAACACAAATGTTCCTCCACAACATTTTAAAAAATTATGTTTTTATTCACCAGATGTCCTTAGTGAGTTAACTCCTGTAGAGGATAATTTGTTCTTTCCTTGTTAATGTTCATAATCAAGAGCTTGGACTGAGAATAGGCCCTTCATCTAAGGAGCTTGAAGCGTCCCCAGCCTGTGGAGAGATGGGAACGAGGCTACTCATTCATTTCCAACTGAGAAACAGAAACGTGAATAACAGCATTTGCAGCCTGCTCTCCTGACTGCCCAGCCAGGGACTCTGATTTCTACAACTTTTTCACTTAACTTGCCTCTTAAGCATTAAAATGTTCTCCTAAACCTCTAAGTGTTTTGTGGGTTTTGGGTGTTTCGTATGTTTCAGCCAAGCTAACCACTTTTCTGCAAATACTGACTTTCCTATTAATTCCTGGAAGATGAGTGAGTCAGAAAGGCAAAGTATAGCCAAAGGTTCCCAGGTTTTTAATGCACTAACTGCTCATTGAAATCAAAAGTTCTTTACAAACTTCTATTTCTACTAACAAGACAGCACATAAATATGCATTAAAATATGTACTAAGGAACACTCTGTCCGACTGCTCATCCATATGAAATCGGAACGTGGGAGTTTGCGGGTTACATCACGAAGGCATTTCACAAAGTCAGAACCGTGATGGAGACTCTCACAGGCTCTGCTTTCCAAGTCCTAGTTTCCTAAGTTTCCTAAGGGGTAATCTTAGGCTGGGGTCTCCGGAAAGAACATCCTGGCTTCCAAGGAAACCACACTCCTTGACAGTTATGGGTGACAAAGGTGGCTCTGCATTTGCATTTTACTTTTGTGTTCCCATCAGCGTCAGGGATAATTAATACTAAACATTCATTTGAAAAACAGCAGCCTGTGAACCATCAAAATGTACCCTATATTGTAGTCAGGTGAAGGGATCTTTAAGAAGTGAACATTCATGGTTTTAAAGATGGTTTTCCTCCCACAAGTTCACTTACTCATTTCCCCAGCCATGTGGTCTGTTCCTTTAGGGGAACAAAGAGTCCAACCAGGTCAAATGTGTGGGTGGAAAAGATGTCAAAACTAAAAAACACACACACACACACACACACACACACACACACACAGAGAAAAGGGACTTTCCCCCCATCCAGTGGAAGGGCTTGTGGTTGCTTACAGGCTCGGGGAGGTAACCCAAATGCCTCACATGTAAGCTCCCTAATCTACAAAAAACAGAAGGTCAACAACAGCAACAACTTGTGGTTGTTCATTTGCCATTTATTGTTCTGCACATACACCTCATGAGCACCAGGTGGCGATGTCCTCTCACAGAGCAACACCAAGGACTTCAAAACACACCAGTTACAAACAGAACAGTTTAGGTTAGGACATTCGCCTGCCCTCTCCCAGAACCCCTCCCCGCTCAAATGCCGTGACCACAGACAAGGAAAGGAAGCAGGGGTCTTGTACCACGCGGGCCTTCCCCCATTCCGATCATGCACACAGCAGTGCAATACCAGGACAAGTACTTTTCACCAAGTATAAAACCACAGAGAAGTTCCAATTTTACAAAAAAGGGAAGAGAATGAAAACACAAAGGCACACGCAACCACATATAGACGATTAGCCTTTTAAGGGTGAACATCTGACAAGGTTTGTCTCCAGTCCCATTTATCATCCTTGGAGACTCAAGAAGGGAGAAACTAGGCTGCTGGTGCAAAGACCATGAAAGGAAAGACACGGGATCCCGTACCTGGGCCAGGGGGCACAGCAGGTCCTCCGGTGGGAAAGTACCCTGTGACAGGGTGGGGGGTGCACAGGGCTCTGCTGGCAGGGTTCTCGCTGAAACCGGGACTGTACCTTTGTAGGCTGGCACAAGAGAAAGGGCAAAGGAATGCCCCCTGCCTTGCCAGGCGCAGTGTTAGAAAGGAAATTCAAGATCCCTTCTGCCCAGGGAGTCCCGCAAGAACGGCACAGGATGAGGTGGCCCCTACTGAGCGGAGTGGAAGAGAAACGAGGCCAAGACACTACTAAAAACCTGGGGGGAAAGACGTGAAGGTATGAAGACTGCCTCTCCAAGTGGTGTCGCCACTGCTATGCTGGCTCCCCTGTCGTCCTCTTGGGTGCTCTTCCTCCCGCTCTTGGGTGCCCGCTGCCCCACCTACGCCTTTTTCTGCCTGCTGCGGGGAAAGCGATCTCTCCCCACTGCCCCCTTACACTGGCAAAGCGTGTCTTCTTTTCTTCCCCACCTCCTACTGCCTCGTTACGTTTTTCCACCCATGGACTCTCAGTCCATTCCTCATCCCCGCAGCCGAGCAGCCCAGCAGGTACTTGAGGAGGGTGCTCAAGGCAGGGATGGTGCTAAGCCTTCGGTGAGGTGCTCCAGTGATCTCTGGTACGTGGAAACCTGGCAGAGGGCATGGGTGTGGCATTAAACACTGCAGGGATGTCTCTTCCACTTAGTTCAGGTCTTTCCTTCCCAACTGTGGCAGGAAATGGCCCTGCGGTGCAGTGAACTGAGGACCAGGGTCCTGGTCTGCTGGTGAGACAATGGCGGCGGCGGCCTCAGAGGGCAGAGCGGTTCCTCCCCTCGGAGCTCCCTCTGGTGGAGAAGACCAGCGTCCCCGGAGCCACCGGCAAAGCCAGGGAAGGCTCAGCACCAGCACGTCCCAGGAACTGGGTGACACTCAGGTGACTCCACTGGCCACACCAATGTCAAAGTGGCTGCAGGCCCAACAGCCAGCATCTAGGGAACCGGCTCTCCTGAAAGCTTGGCCTCCGGGTCTAACCTAAGTACCATTTTTGAAGGTTCTTTCGTTTCGATTTTTCTAGCATCAAAAACCTTCCAAATATAATGAAATATATATGCATATATATACGTCCAACCCCCAAAACATGAGGTATATAAATTCAAATTAGCATCCAGAGGAACTTCCCCCAAACACATAGTTCAAAGAACCCACTTTCAAAGGGGGAATTGGGTTTCCCTTCTTGATCCCCCTTCTCTCCTCCCCGACCCCCAATTCATTCGTTAATGGGGACCAAAGGCAAGAGGAATGTTGGGGAGGAGATAGACAGGGTCTGGGGACACAACCCAGGAGCAGGTTGGACCAGATCACAGTGTGGTCCCGACCCCGTTAGGAATGAGCTACAGAGGCTCCCTCCGTGCTCTGAGTCAACGTGTGACAGATGAGGGGGATAAGAGGCCCAGTGTCACCTCTGAGCTCTGATTAGCAAATCTGCACAGAGACAGATTGAAGCCCTCATAGAAACAAGACTGGATGGAGATTGGCTCTGATCCAATCTTGAAAAGAAATATAAAAAGGGGTCAATCCGGCCCTCCCCTCCTCACATCTCCCCAGGCACAGTTCTGACTCCATCGGGGTCTAAGTTTCCTAAGGGATGGTTTGGCAAAGGGTGAGGAAAGTCAAAGGACCACAGCCTGGCTGTTTGATCCCCAGCAGATTCTGGGTTTGGCATCTTGTAAAACAGGGCGCAGGGACACGACGGGCCACTCCACCAAGCTGGCCCTGAGATGCCACCCACCCGCATGCACATACACGGACAGCACAGAGCCCACCGCAGGCTCTGCTCACAGTGACTTGATGAAACTCATGAATCTTTGAGCTGGTCTAGGAGGGGCTGGGAAGAAGGCTATGGGCCTCTCTCCCTGAGGACAGTTCAGATGCTCAGTGGGATGCAGGCTCTGGTTTGATCAGAGAGGGGCTAGAAACAGCATCACAGGATGCCACCCCAGAGAGGAATCCCAGAGTCCATCCATCCACACAAGAGAACCAGATGCCTCTTTGGACAGGTCAAAGGTGTGAGGAGGAAGGGAGGGCCCGGAGAAGCCCAGGACTATGACGAGAGCTGGATGTGCTCCCAGAGCCTTTGCTTCTCTGGCCCTCTTGGCAAGAAACACTTCCTCACTCTACACCAGGGCATCCAGTGTCTCAGCTCACAGCAGTTTAGCGGTTCACCCCTTTGGCCCCCCAACCTTGCACAGTGAGAGCTCCCTGCCTCCAGCGGAGGAGAGAAGAGCGGAAACTCCGCTCTCAAATCAAAGTGGAAGCAGCAAGAAGCCAGCTGAGGCAAGCAACCTTGGCGTCACCAGGCCAGGGTATGGAGTGTCCAACGCCCTGGCCATACCCTAAGTGTGCCACCTGTGCCCCTACCTGGGAGGTGGGGCCGGGGAGGGGGTTCTTGCCTGCCCAGCACCAAAAACTCCATGGGAACAGACCCAGGATGACCCTCATCCCCTGGCCCCTTCGTGTTGGATGAGGTTTATGAATGATGTCCCCTTATTCAACCTGGCCGTCCCTGGGGCTGGGAGGGAGGGGGATGGAGACAGGGCAGGAGGGGAGATGTGGGAGCCAGGCACGCATGGCACTGACTTCTACCTTGACTCCCCACTTCCTGTCCTGCAGTCCCCATGTCCCCCCCACCTCAAAGCCCCTCCAGCCTCAGTCCTTCTCCTGGGCAGTGCTGTCCTCAGAGATGCCCTGGGCAGCCAGTTCGGCCAGCACATTATCCAGGTAATTGGCGTCCGGGTAGCCGTGGCCAGTGAGATTAGAGCCAAACTCCGTCTTGTGGTGGACCTCATTCCAGATGACGGTGTCTGACTCGCCCGTGGTGCTGGAGGTACCGATGGCAAAGATGAGGCGGCGATCCCAGGCCACTAGCAACAGCTTCAGAACCTGGGGGAAGAAAGGCCAGAGACTCGAGGTAGACATTTGGTGCTGCTCACAGACTGTCCCGTGGGTGGCAGCGAGTCCTCTGCAGGGCCACACTCCTCCCTGCATCAGGATGCCCCAAGCAGCCCAGTGGAAGAGAAGGAGCTTTGCAGTGAGGGAGCTATAGGTCGAGTCCTGGCTCTGTCACGGAATGTCTGTGTGACCGTCGGTAAGTTGTAGCACCTCTCTGAGCTTATTTATAGAATGGCAATGGTACAATCCGCCTCTAAAGGTTATGAACGACTTGGGGCACTACATGGAAAACATTTTCATACTGGTGCCTAAAATGTGCTACTCAATAAATGTTAGCTACCCACATAATAGATGTGCTTTGAAAGATAGGATCAAGGAATCGAAGGTGCTTATCTGAGAACTTTGGAAACTCTGCCCACCACCACCTCAATGTGGTGTTAATTTACACAAAGCTAACATTGTGGAATAATTCTCTAATGACATCATGAAGCACTTTGACTTCTTCCAGGTAAGGAAACTAAGGCCCAACAAACAAGTTGGGGCTTGCGAAATGTTCTAATTCAGCTAAATTTAAGAAAAAATAATCCTTGTTGAGCAAGACTAATGCTAACTGCCCTGTTCCAGGCCTTGGTCAGAGCAGCATCTGGCATGAAGTAGGCATCTGATAAAGATGTCTTGGATTGCACTATTGTAAACATGGCATGGGTTGGGGGTGGGGAAATCATAACAACAGTAGTAGTAACAATAGCACACATTAAAAATATGAGCTACCGTTTCCTGAATGTTTACTTACTAAGTGCCAGGCATTGGGTCCTATAATGGTTACAGTATCAGATGAGGTAAGTTCAGTCATGCACCATATAAGGATGTTCCAGTCAACGTCAGACTGCTTATATGATGGTGGTCACATAAGATTATAATGGAGTTAAAAAATTCCTATTGCCTAATATTTACTGCAACATACATCTTAGCATCAGAGTGTACTCCTTCTACTTACCAAAAAAAAAAAAAAAACCTGTAAAACAGCCTCAGGCAGGTCTTTCTGAAGGTATTTCAGACTAAGGCATTGTTATCACAGGAGACGACAGCTCCATATACGGATGTTATTGCCCTGGAAGACCTTCCAGGGGGACAAGATGTGGAGATGGAAGACAGTGATATCGAAGATCCTGACCCTGCGTAGGCCTAGGCTAACGTGTGCGTTTGTGTGCTAGTTTTTAACAAAAAAGTTTAAAAAGTAAAAAAAAAAAAATTAAAGATTAACAAAATCTTATAGATTAAGGATATAAAGAAAATATTTTTGTACAGCTGTACAATGTGTGTTTTCAGCTGTGTTACAATTAGACAAAAGAGTCAGAAAGTTAAAAAAATTAAAAAGGTTATCAAGTATAAAAGTTACAGTGACCTGAGGTTAATTTATTATTGAAGAAAGAAAAGTATTTTTATATAAATTTAGTGTAGCCTAAGTGCACAGTGCGTGTAAAGTCTGCAGCAGTGTACGGTAATGTCCGAGGCCTTCACATTCGCTCACCACTCACTTTCTCACCCAGAGCACCTTCCAGTCCTGTAAGCTCCGTTCACAGTAAGTGCCCTGTGCAGATGTACCATTTTTTATGCCATACTTTTACGAAAACTTTCTACGTTTAGAAAAACAAATATTTACCATTGTGCTACAACTGCCTACAGTATTCAGTACAGTCACGTGCTGTACAGGTCTGTAGCCTAGGAGCAATAGGCTACACCGTATAGCCTAGGCGTGTAGTAGGCTATGCCACCTAGGTTTGTGTAAGCACACTCTACAATGCTTGCACAATAGCATTGCCTAATGACACATTTCTCAGAACGTATCCTCATCAAAAGTGACACAGAACTATACTTGCATTATCTCATTTTTGCAGACAAAATGGGAACAGAGACTCAAAAGATAAAGCCTTGGTCTTATAGCTAGTAAGTGGCTGGTGGCAAGGGTGGGGTTTGAATTCAGGACTGCCCAACTCCTACAGCCCATGGTCTGAATCATTACTCTGTTGGGCATCAGTACAGATTTCATGGAGGAGGCTGCTTCTGAGCTGAGTCTCAAAGAAGAGGGGGATTTGAGGTATATCGATAGAGAAGGATGTGTAGATACAATAAACAAAAAAGAAACAAACACGAAAAAAATACAAAATATATAAAAAAATAAAATTAAATTAAAAAAATAGATACAATAAACAAATACAAGCCCAAGGCACGGATAATCACGATAGTTGCCACTGCACTGGCATTTTATAAATGGTACTTTTGTTTGATTCCTCCAATATGCTGTCCACACAGATAGAAATCATCACATCACCACTATTTTATAGATCAGGAACCTGAGACTTAAAGAATTGAAGCTTTATGCCAGTTCCCACTGCCAGTAAATGGCAAAACGAGGACTCAAACTCAGGCTGTCTGGTTCCAAAGCTGGTGCTCTCACTAGACCTCCCTCTGCAATGAAGCCCGAGGTTCGGGTCCTGGAACAGCAGATGAAAAGGACAAGGGTGGGGAATTAGTGAGGGCAGAAGGTTTAAACCTACATCGTAGCAGGTTTTATACGTCAAGCTGACAAAACCGTGCTTTGTGAAGAAGAAAGGGAAAGCCATCGAAATAATTCTTTTTTGTTTGTTCACCTGGTTTCTCTTAAACGAAGGTGCTGGATGCTAAAAACTGTGCTTTGGGATCACTAACCTAGTGGTGGGTAAAAGGTAAAGAAGCGTTAACTAGGTTGGTGGTAGCAGGATTGGAAAAGGAGCTGAGTGGTCGGAAGACAGGGAGTGCAGGGGCAAGGAGCTGAGTGCATGCAGGGATGCAAGCGAGAGTCCAGGAAGGTTAATTGGACCCATCTGGGTCTCCCGGATTCTGAGTATATCATTAACATAAAGAGGGAGGCCTGGAAGAAGAGCAGCTCTTGGCAACAGGATTCCAGTTTTAGCAGCAGGACTTCACAGTGACAACACTTAGCCAGCAGTTGGGCTGCAGATGCAGGGTGCCTGAGCGAGCAGGTGTTGGGCTGGTCCTGGCTCCTAATCTGGGGACGCTGCGCTGCCACATCTTCAAGATGTGGTTGGTTCTAGCATTGTTCCAAACGACCTGCTTCCTCCCTGTAGGAAGAGACCATATCCACACACTTTTCCCCGAGACCTGAGATGCCTCCCTGTAGGCAGGTCACTACCCCTCATCTGGCTTGCCCATGACCTCTTGGGGCCTGTGAAATGTGAGTGGAAGTATCAGGCTTCCAGGACCTCTAAACGGGATTACACACTTCCACTTGGATTCTTTCTTGGTCCTCTGCCACCTTCCACAGGAAGGGCAGGGACCAGAGAAGGCCTGTTCCTTCCACCTGGGTTCCAGAGTGGGAAGACACAGGGACAGAATGATCTGAATGTTTGCATGCCCCCAAAATTCATACATTGAAATCCTCACCCCCAGGGGGACGGTATTAGGAGGTAGGGCCTTTGGGAGGTGACTAGGTCATGAGGGTGGAGTCCTCATGAATGGGATTAGTGCCCTTATAAAAGAGGCCCCGGAGAGACCCCTTTCCTCTTCCATCATGGGAGGACACAGCAAGAAGGCTCTGTCTGTGAACCAGGTAGCAGTCTCACCACACACAGAATCTGCCAGCACCTTGATCTTAGACTTCCAGCCTCCAGAACTGTGACCAATACATTTCTGCTGTTTATAAGCCACTCAGTCTACTCTACGGTACTGTCTCTACGACACTGTGTTATAGCAGCCCGGACACACGACATTGACCCACAGCAACAACACAGCCACAGACACCAACATGCAAAGTGCATGACAGATAAATACATGTCAAAGTAAGCTGCTGAGATTTGGAGAGAAAGCTGACTAAAACACACTTTGGCCAATATTTCCTCTAGCACTCGCCTTAGATAGACTCTTATTCCTTTTGAGATCAGGAAAGATTTTGAAAATCCAGTGATTTTCTGGTCTTATCCATGGAGAAACAAGCATAAAATTTTTAGTTCTAATTTTAGAGTTCACAGAACCACTGAAAACTGATCATGAATCACTAGCAATCCAGAAATCCAAAGATTGTTCCCTCTGCCCTTTTGGGAAAAAAATCAAATAATACAAAAGTACATAAAAAAGAAAATAATCTCCTACACGTTAAGATCACTGCCCCAGAACAGTGCTCCCCAATCTTTATTGTATTGTCAGATCAGCTAGGGATCTTATTAAAATTAAGTAGGTTCTAGTAGTGCATTTCCATCAAGCTTCTAGGTGTTGCCCCTGGTGCTGGTCCCAGGACAAGCCTTTAAGCAGCAGAGCTCTAGACACAAGATCCTAAAATAGATGAATTATTGCCAATACTACCTTGGAGAGGGAAAAACCAAAAGCTCCATCCCCACCCACCTGCAAAAACAAAATCTAATCATATCCACCCTTACCTATGGTTAATAAACAAGACTTCATTACCGTGTGCATCTAGTGTTAAAAGAGACCCAGTTCTCTTACGTCCGTGCAGTTTAGGAAGCAAAACTTTGGTCCCTAACATAAAAGTCAATTCCCTGGTTCTACTCTGAAACCTCCACTCTTACTTTTCTCCCTTTCTCGCTGTCCGGAAGGTAGCAGTGTCGTGGGAAGCCACGGGCGCTGAAACTCTTCCCAGGATTCGGGTGTTCTGGCCCCTGAAAGCAGAAAAGAAAGCAAAGGGTATTTTTCAATATATTTTTGATGAGAAGAGGATACAGGCTGTGACTAATTTGAATAATAATGACAATAACAGCCATAGAGCCTAGACACAGAAGAGACCCAAAAGGCAGTGTGAGCAGTGGTTTGATACATGTGTCTTGACGTCCTCAGACCTGGATTTGGACCCAGAGCTGCTACCTCTCCACTCCCCACCCTCCCACCCTCTGTTGCTTTAGCTGGAGTCCTCTCTTGGGGCTTTTTTTCCCCATCTCTTTAACAGGAGTGATGGCAAATACTTACTTGGAGGGACTGTTATGAATGTTAAGTGAGCACGGTGCCCGGTGCATAGTAAGAGCTCAGTACGTGTTTAATATCATCGTCCATCATCGTCATCATCGATTGTGTTACAAAGAGGAAAACTGCAGTGCAGAGAAGTTAAATGGCTTCCATAATATGAGTGGCTTTCCTAAAACTTAGCCCACGTTTCCTGAAGCATACTATGGCCTTTTTTTTTTTTTTTTTTTTTTGCTTTTTTTAACCTCTTAACTACTCAGAACAACAAAAGTGCCTCTAAGGTACGAGCCATACAATCAGAATTTTCTGAATGATTCTTGTGCATTTTCTCCTTTGTCCTCATGGGTTTTTGTTTGTTTTCTTATTTAATAATACGGATTGGGATATTCAGGACTAAACATCTAACAACACTTCAGCTCTTGTCACCCAATACCCTATTAAGCAAGCAGTGTCAGGCCACGGGGGAGAAAGCGGCAGAACTGAGTGAGAAGAGGTTTCCTAATCCGAGCCCAGAATGGGTCCACAGGCCCCTTCGAGAAGCTCATGAAAAGCGATGGATTTTCTCCCAGTAACAGTGTACAAATTCCCCTCCCCCGTATAAAAATGTTTGTCTGCAATTTCTGAGCATCCCTAACCCCCTCGGGGATGGAACCCTGTTAAAAAACCCTTCTAGATGCAACCCCTATGATATTGGTAATTTCGTGAAGGTCTTGGCACGAGCTCTCACACAGACTGTCAGTACATATGTCCTGGCTGAGTGAATGAATGAATGAATGAAAGAATGAAAGAATGACAAAACTGCAGGAAAACACAGATTTTTCTTTTTCTCTTAGTATGTACAATGGTTCCCAAAATGATGAAAAATTCTGCAGTTTTAATCTTTTTTTTAATAGCACAGTTCGAGAGCACCTGTGATTTGGCACAGCGAATGCAACGGGGTCTTGGAGAAGGGAAAGGTCGCTGTGAGCCGAAAGAAGCAACAATGTCTTCTGGGAGATGCAGGATCTGACAGTTACGAATTTCATATTCACAGGAAATCACTACAAACATACGCCATCCCCATGGCCACGGCTAAGTCAGGCTGCCTGACGGAAAGGCCAGTTCTAATCACTGCTCTGACTGCTCCTGGTCTGCCTGGGACGGCCGCTTGGCTGGCCAACTCAGACGTCTGCCTGGCAGCGACCCAGCCAGTGGAAGGGCTCGACTTTCAACTCTTCGCGGAGGCCGGTGCCTGCGTGGTCCCTGGTGTCCTGAGGGAGACATGGCACTGCACGTCCTGCTGATGGCCCTCAGGGGTGAGTCTGTGGAGGGCTGCGCTGACCAGGGAAAGCTGCATTTCCCTTGACACGAGCTTGGGCTTTCTTGGAGGAGCCGGAGCATCTGTCAAGGCTTCCTGTGGCCTCCTCTGTGCCCTGGTCAGGCTCTCCGCTCTTTAATCCTGCAGGGGATGGCTGCCCCACCCTGATCTTTGCTCCCTTCAGTCTGTTCTACTTCCTGGCTGTTTCTTGATGCCTGTATTTTCATTTATGTCCCTCTCTCCCTGACTGGCTGCCTCAGAATCACTCCAGAAGCCTCACCTAACCCCACATCCAACCACATCTCACTTGCCTCACCCTGGCCGGTCCCTTGTTCAGGCCCCGGTACTGGAGCCTGAACTTCTGCAGGGGTCTCCCTTCCTCCAGCCATCCCCTACTCTCCTGCCAGTCTGGCCTTCCTGAAGCATAATCCCAGTCGCACGCCCAGCAACTGTTAGGGAGTCCCTGCAGCCTGATGAGGAAAGCCCACGACCCCCGCCCTGGCGTTCAAGGCCTTCCGGGACCTGGCCACAACCTCCCTCACCACCTAGTCCTCTAACTCTTCTTCGTGCCCCTTCCCTCCAGCTCCTCTGCAAGTCTCAGGCCCCAGATTAAATCCTTCCTGCTTGCCCTTCAATGCTCCACTCTCTCTCCTCTACTACTCCGTACATCCTCCACCTAAACAGCCTCTTCTCCATTTCTTTGTGTCTTTCAAGACTGAACTAGGAAATGCCCCACACCAGAGGGTCTCCTCGGACCCTCCCAGTCAGACAGACACACACCCTCCTCCTCACCATAAACAGGACCCTCAAATGACGGCAACCGGGTGCCGAGGGCCTTGGTTCTGTGCCCAGTGGCCCGATACGCACAGGCGAACGTTATCTCCTGATCTCACAGAACCCCTGCATGCCAGCTTCCTGGCTGCACAGGTGAAGAAACCAAGCTCAGAAAGGTCAAGCGGCGGTCCAAAGTCACCAGCTAATAAGCCAGGAATCAGAACCCAGGTCCACCTGACTTTGACGGCCTTTTGTTTTCGCTTTGTCTACACCGCGTCTCATGGCTCTTATTAGTGATGCTTATTCATCTTTCCCTGACTGGTTGGTGGGTCCCTCCTGGAAGAGTGGTGTTTCATTCAGTTCTTTTACAGGCTACCACACCCTCCTGTCTTATTTCCTACACGCCACTTGTCGCTAATTGGAAGGACCTCATTTATTTATTTGTTTACTTGATTGCCTGCCTGACCCCACGAGAATGGAGGCTTCAGGGAACAAAGACTCAGTTTGTTTGGTTCATTGTTCCTCTGGCACCTAGACCATGCCTGGACCACAATCCACACTCATATGTTTGTTAAACAAAAGACAAGATGGAAGAAGACAAACAAGAGAAAGGAAAAGAGGGTGAACTAGTAAGTATTTACTAAAAAATCAACTCAGTAAGCACCCTGGAACATTTGGGAAAAGCTTCATTGTGTGAAGGAAGGGCCGCATTTATAGTTACTATCAGGAATATTGTTCGGATTTTTCCTTAGGAGTGTCTTTTAAAGAATTGAAAGAGGAAATAAATGCCCACAAAAATCAAAACCAAGCATGGCTATCAAATTACAAATGCAAATACCATTTGACAAAGAAATTCTGCTTCTAGAAAATTCTTCTACAGATACAGTCACATGTGTACAAGTTATTCATTATACCATTATTTGTTGTAGCAAAAGACTGGAAACAATCCATATGTCCATTAAATGGTGACTACTAAATATAAACTGTGGGACATTTATACAATGGATTGTTACATAGACATAAGAATAAGGAAGCTCTCTCTGTACTGACCTGGAAAGGCCTGTAGACTATATTGTTAATTGCAAAACGCACGGTGCAGAACAATGTGGCTAAAATGTCACTCTTTGTGCAGAAATAGGAGGGGTGGATGTAATCTGTTACATATGCACAAAGGACCCTGGAAGGACACATAACAAAGTAAGAATAATCGTGGTGCAGGGGGAGGGTGGTTACTGGGGGTGAGGCCGGGCAGGTGGGGACAAGGGTGGGAAGGAGACTGTTCATAGTAAAAGATTTTACCTGCAAACATCTAAAGCAATTAAAACCAACAGCGAGGGGTGAGCTCACCTGAATGCCAGGGGGGATGCTGTAGATGATCCGGATGGTTTTGCAGTCTGGGTGGCCAGGCAAAGAATGGGGGATGAGATGGTACTCCATCTTCCCTGGGGGCTGGGTGCCTGTCTTCACCCCATAAATGGTCTTACAGGTGGGACACTGCAAACTTCCATCCTGAGGAGACAAGGCCAGAAGAGCCAGATTGGCAAACAGCTTTGGTAATAACTTCCGCACCCCATCCCAAAGGGTACCAGAGATAAGAGGCCGGGGGGGACAAAATGCACACGAATGAGTAATAGATCTTAGTTTGCCTCCCAACCCAGCGACCTAGGCGATTTCTGCTTTCTCCAAATTAACAAGAGGTAAATTCCACAAATAGTCCCATGCTCCATGCTGAGGGACATGTAAGAGGAGCCCCTGCCTAGAGGAGGCCAGCTCGTTAGGGCAGGGAGCACACACGGGGAACCATTACTTAACCACTAAGTACTAATGGCTGGAACAGAGTGCGAACACTTGAGAGCAGCAATTGCCCAATTGTGGAACATCAGAATCACCCAGGGAGCTTGTTAAAAATAAAGCTGCCTGGGCCCCGCATCAGGCCTACTGAATCAGAATGGTGAGGCTACAAAGTGTAGTGGCTCAGAGTGTGAACTGTGAAGTCAAATTGCCTAGAATAGAGTCCCAGCTCTGCTATCTACCTGCTGCGTGACCTCAGACAAGTTAATCAACCTTTCTGAGTTTCAGTTTCCTTATAGAACACGAAAAATAATAGTCTCTGTCTCCCCAGGTTCTTGGGAGAATTAAATGAGATAATCCATAGGAAGGATTGAGCATGTGGTGTTTCCAAATATTATTAGCACTTTTATGATTTCTGTAGAGAGGCTAATGCTCATACAGGTTTGGAAGCCACCACTATGAAAAGAGGACTGGGCAGTATGTACTGGAATAAATGAGGATGCCTTTGAGAAAACGGTCCTTGAAGAATAGTTATGAATTGGCTAAGAAGGATGGAGGGTAAGTTCTGCATAAGTAACCAGAGGACGGAATGAGGTCATTAATTACAGCATTTTAAATCTCACAATAGAGTTTACATCTCTTGTTTCATTTAGGCCTCACCTTCTGACATTGGCCAGGAAGGAATTATTAGCCCCCTTTTTTAGAGAAGGGAACTGAGGCATGGCGAGGTTAAAGGACTTGTTACTTATCAGACCTGGGGCTCCAGGGCATCTGTCTAAAGCCCCAGGCTTTCCAACGCCCCTCAGCGGTACTGTTAGGGGGAACAGGGGGTTCTGGATGCAGTGATGCAAGTCCGATTCCCAGACTTGCAAAAAAAGAGGGGGTGAGCAGAGGGAAGGCGTGCACAGGCGGAGAGCGATGTGCAAAATGTGCTGCTGCACAGCTGGGACCGAGGCTCTCCAGGACATCCCCATCTTTTCAGGAAGACAGGGATCCTCTCCTGAGCTATTTAGGGACATAGCCATTCAAGCTGTATTCGTTTAAAGGGACAGCTCGTACTCAGTGACTACTGTCTGAAACCAGGCTCCCCTTCTCTGCCCCGGCTCTCACTTGCTTCAGACCTGGGATGAATCACTCCATTCTCTCCGAGCCTTTTTCTCCCATGTGTTTAATAAAATAAGAACACATGCTTCGGGGCTGGGCGTGGTGGCTCACGCCTGTAATCCTAGCACTCTGGGAGGCCGAGGCGGGTGGATCGCTCAAGGTCAGGAGTTCGAGACCAGCCTGACCAAG
>NW_012145190.1:1503154-1590867 GCF_000956105.1 Propithecus coquereli
TCGCTTGAGCCCAGGAGTTTGAGGTTGCTGTGAGCTAGGCTAACGCCACAGCACTCACTCTAGCCCGGGCAACAGAGTGAGACTCTGTCTCAAAAAAAAAAAAGAACACATGCTTCAAAGCAGGTGTGCAAAAGAGAATAAAGGATAGTATGTTGAGAAACATTTTTGAAGCCTCATGGAAATAAATGCAAAGAGTTACTAGATTATTCTCGAATACAGTCATCAAAAAGGGAACAAATATGCTAAGAAACCCCTGTAAGCCCAAAATAACCCCTTTAAATGCAAGGTCCCACTGAAGCCTTTTAACCCAGGGCTTGGAAATTGAACACGGGATCCAGACTCGCATCCTCCATGGGTGATCGAGCACCACTGTGACTCTGGGGACATGAAGAAAGAGCCCAAGGTCAGCACTTTGGGAATGTCAATCAAATAGGCTCCATAAAGATGAAGGGAGAAAATTATAGCCATAATACAAAGGAGATTATCAATTTGAACAATAATAGTAACAACATCCTATAATGTAGGTGTGGTTTTAATCTCCGTTTTCCAGATGGAAAACAAAATCTCAGAGAGGTTGAAAAATCTTGCCCAAGGTCATTCAGCTACTAAGCCGGGATTCAAGCTTGGGTCTGCTGCCTCTCGTTTCTTCTATTCCCCACAGCAAGAGATGTACAGAGCAGCCCCTGAAATCCAGACGTTTTAGAGGACAAGTTAAGAGGATATCAGGAAAATCTCAGACTCTGATGCTATCCAAGCTGGGCCTGGAGAAATGATTCAAACTCATGGAGATGGGGAGTAAAAGTTACTCCAGGCACAGGAAAGAACATAAACCAATGACTTAGGAAATGCTCAGACATTGTAAAAAGAGAATTATCACTTCAGGAGACTAGAAACCAGCTCTAAGGGGAGAACGCCATTGCATTGTCAGTTAATGGACAAGACAAGCATCTCAAATGGTCTTCCCCTCTTCCAACAGTGGGGTTCTAGGGCAGGGATTACCAGATACACTTTGGAAAGAGTCTCTAATGCCTTTTAAGGGACAATCAAGGGTGTTTTAAAGCTGTCCAAAGAAAATGAATTATAACTGAAAATCTCTAGCCCTGGAGAAGAAAGGATGATTGGGGAACGATTGGGAAACCCATTTGCAAAGCATGGATGAACACTCACCATGGGGCCAGGGCTGGGATAAGAACTTACTTCTCCCTCACCGATGGGTGCCCATTTCACCTTGTTATGGGCCTTGACAACAGGCTATTCCCCTCAGAATCCTGAGGGACAAAAGTCCTCCCCCCTTAGACCTTCACACCTAAGGCTGTAGTTAGGGGCATGGCCCAAAGGGAAGGTGAAGACAGGGTTTGCCGGCATCGCAATGTGGTGGAGAATTGATACTGCTGAGAGCAGCCAAGGTCGTCACTCTTGCTGCCCTGGGGTACCTCTAAGATCCCCCGGATCACCTGGGCGAGGCCCGAGTAGGGCCTTCATGATCTTCTCCTCCGGGGCCCACCATCAGGGGGAGCAGCAGCCCCACAGGCTGGCACTAACCTTGTTCCCATTGTTGTACATGGCCACCAGGCAGTAGATGTGGTAGATGTGGCCGCATCTGGACAGCTTTCCCACCAGGTCGGGCTTCACGGTCGGCTGTGGGCCCTTGTAGCCCGACGGGGCCGTGAGGCGCTCCATACAGATGGTGCAGTCCTGGGGGTGGGAGGAGACGGAGCACATGGGCCGTCAGCTCTCACCCCGCTGGGAGGCCAGGGCACCCCCATGGTGGTTCCCGCATGAGCTCCGGGGTTGGATGAGCTGTTACTGCTCCTCTTCTAGAAAGTCCGCAAATCAGGGAGTATGTGCTTTTGGGGATCTAAATATGGTTTTGTCTTGCTTTACAAAAGGAGAAATTCCTGAAATTATTCCTGCTAGTGGTACTTATTAACGTGGGCTCATCGAGGAAATTATAATCTCCTTAAGGGCTGGGACGAGGCACTGTCCTTCCTTTGTGTCCTCCAATGGCTTGTGGAGGAAACAGATGCTTGTTGACAGACATCGATAATCTTTACGTAAGGTGAACTTTTGTAAAGAAATTGCATTTCCAGCGTACCAGAGGAGCTGCTATTTAAATGAATCTAGGACAGAGTTTCTCAGCCTCAGAACTGTTGACACTCTGGGCAGGAAATTCTCTGCTGTGGGGGCTGTCTCGGGCATTGCAGGGTGTGTAGCGGTATCCCTGGTCTCTGCTCTACCCACTAGGTGCCAGTGACATCTCCCCCTCTCGAATCATGACAACCAAAAATGTCTCCAGACATGGCCAAATGTTCCCTAGGGAGCTAAATGGCCCCTGTTCGAGAACCTGGTCTGCATCAAACCCATTTTAAAGAGAGTTCTCACGGCTTATCATACTGTTTTTCTTATATTCAGGCTGTCACGTTAAGGTAGTTTATAATCAGTTCGCACTATGCTGAACAGGGAGGTGGGGGAGATTGAGGTGCTGCAGCAGCTCTGAACCGGGAACCCTGGAGCCAGGTGTCAGCTCTGACCAGCTCTGTACCACTCGGGGCTTGGAAAGCAGCTCCGGCCACATCCCGCAGAAAACACAGCAGAAGAAATGCTTGTGGGCGACAGAGAAGGTGAACCCCGCCCTGCTTCCCTGCACTCACCTCATCTGGTGGGTGCCGGACTTTCTGCAGATACTTCTTCAGCACTTCCTCTGGGGTTTTACCTGCAGGGACAGGAAGATCAGTGGGCCACCAAAGCAGAGGTAAGGCCTCACACAGCCTTGCCATGCTAGGCATGCCGGAGAGGAGGGTGACCAGCCAAGTTCAAAGCAGAAAAGGGGAGGAATTCCTTCTGCCATTGGTCTTAAGAATGAGAAAGAGAATGCCAGTTGTAGAAGAGCCAGTGAGGTGGTGTGGAGAGAGGGAGGTGTCACACCCGCCTTTCCCTCTTGCAGTCACTTCCCTGACATCCCTTTACTTATTTTCAACAAACCCACTTTTTAGGTGAGATGAGCAAAGTGGGTTTCTCTTCCTTACAGTCAAAGAGCCTGGACTTGTCCAAACGATAGGATGAGATAACAGATATGAAAGCACTTTGTAAACTGTTACACAGTAAATAAACATTAGGCAGTCTTACTGCATTCATTTTACAATTTGCTAAGTACGGTCTCAATTTATACTGTGGCATCAAAGTGAGATTATCTTTATGGGAAACCAGGAAGTGACGACCCACAACTTCAGGACGGTCTTCCCTGGCTCTGGGCGGTGCTGTCACTGGCAGCAGACACAGCCCCGCAGCAGGGGAAGGGTGATGCCCTGGGAGGCATCTGGTGGGCTGCCATGATTTAGGGATTTCTTCTGGACCAGACCCTTAAGAGGCAGCCCAAACTGAAGGCCCTGGAGGGGATGATACCGCCTTGCAAAGAGGCAAAGAAAGAAACAAAGATCAGTGCCAGCCCTTGGGTCGCCCTCTTAATTTCTCTAAGCTTCTGTTTTCTCACCTATAAAATGGAAAAGAACATAGCACCTACCCCAAAGGGTGGCTTGACAATTCGGTGAGCTAATGGACGTACAGTCCTTCAACACTTTGCCAGATAAAGGTTCAATATGTGCTGTTAGTAATAACAGGAAGAGTGAGAAAGTGTAAAATCCTGTGACTTCCTATCAGACTAGGAGCGAGGCAATTGAGTTCATTTAAGCAGGGAAATTTTGATAAACTGGAAAAGTAGGACAAGGGTTTGAGGAAGTAGATCATGCAACAGCCAAAAGCTGCAATGCAGGCCCTCCCCTCCCACTGCCCTGCTTCTTTTGTAGGACTTATGCTTCCTTTAATTAAGAGCTTATTTCTTGCCAGGACCTGGCCTAAGTGCAATACACACATATGATCTGATTTAAACTTCACAAGAAGCTTGCAAGATGGGGACAGTCACATCATTTAACAATCTAGACCAGAGACCAGAAAGGCTGAGCCAGGGTCCTGCACTGCCGGGTAAATCCAGGTATTGGCCCCTTAGGTGCTGGGTTGTGGGCAGGTAGGAAGGGGTTCCTGAAGGAGGGTTCAAGCTGCCGGAGTATCTGGAGGCTCTAGAGGGACGTGAGACAGTGGCTACTTCCCAACTGTCATGGACACATTCCAGGACGTCCCTCCCAGATACCGCTTATCAGTGTTTTTTACCCCATCAGAAAGATGAGTAAACAGAGGCCCCACGACTTGTAAATGACAAAATTACGATGTGAATCCAGTCTGTTTTGGTTCCAATGCCACAGTGATCTTTCTTTTCTAACATATTTCCTTTGTACCACATTTTATATTTTTATGTTTCTATACTTTTGCACTGTATATTTTTATTTCTCAGGTGTTTCCATCTGATCCATACACAATCCACTTTGGTATAATTATCAAAATTTACTAGTTAGGCCCACTTATCAGATGCAGAAATTAAGGCCCAGAGGGTTAAGCCATGGCCGTGACCCTTGGCGGTGAGGGCAGAGCCAGGGCTGGGAGCCAGGGCTTTGTACCCCATAGGATAAAGAGGCTGGTACCTTTCTTGGCTTGTTTTTTGGTGGTCTTGCGGCTTGTGTTGGAAACCCCTGGGATGGATTTTATTTCGCTCTTGCTGACGGGGGGTGGGTGTAGGACCAGCTTTGGTGGCCTGGTGAGACACACAGGCAGCCCCGCTGCACTCATGAGGATCCCGGTGATTCCTGAAAGGGGCAGGGGGTGGGTGAGGAAGGACTGAAGACGTGGCTCCCAACACACCCCAAATTCCTCCCTCCCCATTACCCTGTTCTCCTCCTCTCCAGGAGACAGTTCTCATAACTCATGGATTCTCTGCTCTGCCTTCTATTTTTTTGCCAGAAACTTATTCTTCAATAGCATGCTTTGCTTTTAGCAATCAGTTCTCCCCCAAATGCTTCCTGACTTTCTCATGCAATTCCCAAAATCCCTGTTCGCTTCCATTAACATCCACATTACCTCCTTTTTACAAATGCTCACTACCTGTTTTGCAACTCTGATTTCTCTATCTTAAGCGAGTGCATCACAGGGTTTCTCTTACCTGCTAAGGCAGGGTTGACAGGACTGGACCCGTTTAGGTTCTTCACTGGGACAGTGGGGACCCTGTGGAAGGAAAGAGAAGATTCCTTATGGTTTTGACAAGAGGGACAAAATGGACCATGTTGAACCCTACTAAAGATGCAGTAAGCTTTTAACACAGCAGCCAGCCAGAGGTGACATCTTCACAGCCTAAGTCAGACCATGTCACTCCTCCACTCAGAACCTCAGAGCTTGATATGAATCCTCAGTTCACTCAGAGTCAAGGTCAAAGTCCCAGCAGGGCCTACACAGCCCTGTGTGATCTGCCAACACCTCTCACCCCTCAATTCCCTTATCCTTCTGGCCTCCTCTCGTTATCACTTGACTCTTTGCTCTGCTCTTGCTGTTCCTCCTACGTGCCAGTCACACTCTTGTCTCAGAGCCTTTGCATACACTGTTCCATGTGCCTGAAATGCTGTTCCACCAGATAACTGCTTCATTCTCTCTTCTACTACCCCTCCGGTCTCAGTTCAATGCCTACCTTCTCAGTGAGGTTTCTGAGACCACCTTATTTAATACCGCTGCCCACCCCTCCACCCACCCTGGGACTCCTGATGTATTTATGATTTCTTAAAATAAATTGTTGCTTATTATCTCCCCTTCTAGAATCTAAGCACTACAAGGGCAAATATCTATGTCTGGTTTGTTCAGAACATGGCACTCATAGGCAATCAATCTGTATTTGTTGAAGAAATGAAAAAATAAAGAAGCAAGTTCAAACCTGGGTGTACAAAAGAGTCACCTACGATGCTCTTAACAAGACAGAGTTCCAGGTCTAGACAAGAATCTCCATCCGTGGAGCATGAGAATCTGCACTTTTCCAAGGCTCCCGAGAGGATGCAGATGTAGTGAATCCCCAGTCCAGCATCTGGAAGCCACTGCTGGAACAGCTGCCACTTCTCCCTCTCCCCGAGATATATACAAATATCAGGCAAAGCCACCTCCGCTTTCTGCCCTTCTCCCCAGCAACTCCAGCCAGGCTGGAGAGGAGACGGCGCAGCTGCCTGGGAAAGGCAGGCCTCCCACGGTGCTGACTCAGAAAATATGGAACACATGGGGCTGGGTCTTGCGCCATCCCCTCTGCAGCCCAGGCTCCCACAGCTGGCCTTGGAGAGGCCACTGGACCCGGTCACAGATGACTTCAGGGGCCAGACAGCCTGGGAGGCCAGCAGGTCCACTATGGGGGCAGGACGGTGCTGGGAACACAGGGGGTGGGGAAAAGAGCCTTTGTTTATATGTTCATCTGTCCATCCAAACCGTGTTTATTGAGTCCTACTTTGTGTTGGACACCATTCCCGATGCTGGGGACACAGCCGTGAACACACCGCCCATGGCCCTTCTTCATCCATGTGTTAAAATCGCTAACATGCCCAGAGCTCGCCTCCTGCCAGGAGCGGCTCCCACTGCCTACAGCATAGAATCTTGTCTCATCCTCCCAACAACCTATGCAAGAAGCATTGTCATTAGCGCCATTTTATAGACAAGGAAGCTGAGGCACAGAGAGGTTAAGCAAACTTGACCAAGACCACATGGCTAAGGATTTGAACCCAGAAAACCTGGCCCCAGAGCCCACTCCAGGCCACTCACTACGCCGAGCACTTATGTCTATGCAATCCTCGTGACATCCACACTGCAGACAGAAGACCTGATGTTCAGAGAGTGTCACAAGTAAACCCAACCCTAGGAAAGGGGACAGCTGGAATGGGACCTCCAGGCTGAGCAGTGGGGACTGTCCGTGCCCACATGCCCGTAAGGATGGTGCTTCCCCAGCTACACCAGGCTTGCTCTGGCCTCCGTCCCTTCCCACGGATGACGACCCGTGCACCAACGCTGGGAGAAGTATGTGAAAGAACAGATGTGGGAATGTTTGTGTCTCACCAGGCCACCAAATGCCACTTTTCTTCTGAAACTGTCCCCAGGATAAATCAAACCCAGATGGAGGGAGGGGAAAGCTGAACTTTAAACAAGGGCCGCTAGGCCACAGAAAGAGGAATGGACTTGATTCTGGACTCTGTGGCCTGCCCCCCAGGGCTAGGCACGCTGTGGTGGACGGGAGTCAGGGAAACTGTGTTTGAGTCCCAATGTTTCCAGTAGCTTCTCACAGTTAGTTAAATTTTCTGAGCCTTCATTTCCTCATCTGTAAAATTGTGAGGCTCTTGGGTTAGAAGATACCAGGGAGACTTGTTGATGATTTCTCACCCCAGTACCTGACAGCAAGGTGACAGCCTAAGCCCTAGGACCCCACCCATGGCGGCTTCTCCTCACCCAGCTCCTTCTGGAGAGGCTGGGGGCACAGGAAAGACCTGGCCTCCCGGGGCCTGCTTCCAGCTCCCCACCAGGGGGCAGTGCTCCTGCCTGCCCAGCCCTGCACCTGCCTTCCCCCTCACTATCTCTGAGGCCCCCACTCCAGCTGATAGGTAGCTGAGATCCGGGTGACAAAAGCCACCTTTGTTCCCAAAACTGGACTGGCAGGTTTCCACACCCAACCTGGTCAACCAGGAAATACTCCAATCCCCAGAACACCACACATCCCAGGCAGCTCGAGAACTGGGGCAAGGTCTGGAGAGAGGGAGGGGAGAGCCTGCAAGTGGGCCCCGGACATGCATGCAAACCGTGGCTCTGACAGGTGGGAGAGACGCAGTGCCACGTCAGGAAAAGGACAGCACAGCTGGTGGGCTCGTCACTGGGCTTTAGGCAGCAGGGGTCCCGGGGAGGAGGGGGATATTTGCCTATGAAATACAGAAGGGTATGATGGAAGGAGCCTGCGCCGGGGTCAGGGGATCTTCGCTGTAGCCCAGCTCGGTGCTGACTTGCTTTGCGCCTTTGGGAGGGCCACGCAGCCTCTCTGCACTTTGCTGACCACATCTGAGTTGCCACCGCAGTGCAAGGGCACCCTAAATATCTGCCCTATGGGGGTCCCTCTAAAGATTTAGGATTTAGGTCAAATACTTAGTAAATAGCTGAGTCCTATGCAAATTTGGATGATGGTGTACACTTTCATCTCCCAATTGTAAAGGGCCTTTTCCTGCTTTGATATTCCAATATTCTCAGATGCTTGAAGACATGGGTATCAAGTGTAGAGCAGTGATGGGCAGTACTTAGGGGTGCTGAGCTGGCAGCACCTGATCACACCTCCCCCACTGTTCCTGGTTACTGAAAACCTAAGAGAACAGCCCATGAAGTCCAGGCCAGTCACACCCAGTTAGGGCCCCAGCGACTATGCCTGAGCCCTCCTAGAAAACAGCAACCTGATGACAGGCTTGCCTCTCAAGTCCTCCAGGCAACGCCACTCTGTCAAAGCTGCCTGGCCCAACCACTTGTGGGCCAATCAAAACACGCCCCTCCCCTCCCTCTGCTGGGCTGTTTGCAGTTAAGGAGGGTCCAAGTTGTCGTTTTTGTTGCTAAAATATAAAACTGAGACAAGAGATGAGAGCTGGCAAGGTGGAAGGAGGTTGGTTGCGGGAGGGAGGGGATCTCTGCCGACACCATCCTGAGAAGCAGTGTTTTCTCCGGGAGTTATGAACCAACCCAGGAATCCTCCGGCAGGACAAGGGTCTCGTCTCTACGGCAACCAAGGCCTAGCTGGGGCGACGCCCACCCTCCACCGCACAGCCCCCCTCTCTCTTTAGAAACCCCCTGCTTGTGTCTCTGAATAATTCACAGGATCTTTTGTTCCCCCCCAAACCTTTCTCTCCATCCCACTTCTCCCGCCCTCCCTGGTCTTCCTTTTTCCGTGGGAAAGTTGCTGGAAGAGGTCACGGGCAAAGAGGGGAGGGAGGGAGGGGCGCTGCAACGACAGAAGGTCGATGGCAATGCCAGACAAAGGGAATCAACACGCTAATTAAATGGCCAAGAGAGGCTGGAAGAGAAGGTGGGATGGGGGTGAGGGAGGAGGTTGGAGGTGAAAAGGGAAGGCCTGGAAGATTCAGAGGGGTAGGCAGGGGCCTCCCTTGTCAGGAAAACAGAACTGAGGAAAAAAAAAAAAACACAACTTGTTTCTATAGCCCTTTTGAAACTGCACTGCCTGGACCTCCACCCATTCTCTAGCCCCGACTCTATTGGCAGGCAGAAGGAACAAAGAAGAGAGAAAAAGCCGCCTTCGACTCACTCCTCGAGATTCAAAGCCACCTGGGTGCCTCTTCCTCAATGATGGCATGAGGTCACTTGGCACTTGCCAAGGGCGCCAGAGACAAGGTGGGGTGTTGGAGCTCAGCTTTGACTTCAAGTCAACAACTGTGTAGTACATATTCATGAGTACCTGTTAACAATAATAGCAATAACAGCGGCGAAGACCGACTGAACCCTTATGTGCATGCATTGTGCTAAGTCTACCACTGACCATCTCATGTGATCCTTGTGACAACCCAAAAAGGAAGGTACTGTTACTATCCCATTTTACAGATGAGGAAACTGAAGACAGAGGAAACTTACCCCAAGTGAATCAGCAAGGAACTTGGGTTCAAGCCCCGGCAGTCCTAGGTTCTGGAGGCCATGCTCTTATCCGGCATGTGAGCCTCTCTCCTCCACACCAGCAGTCACCCCAAACTCTGCTAGAGGCCCCCAGGATGCTGCTGTGTGATGGGGTGGGTGGAGAAATTCTGCGGAGGCACAGCTTAGGTGCCCATTCCCCTCTCCCAGAAGCTTCTGCCAACTCAGGGGAGGTCATGAAAATCCCATGCATCTGACCAGCATTTTGCCATTTGTAAATCATTTTTACGTACCATGAGGAGCTGGGCTTTAGCCAAAAGAACAGCGGACCAGAGGGCGGCAACTTGGGTTTCGATCCCTACTCTGTAACACGTGAGCTGCGTGGCCCTCCTTGGGGAGTTAATTCTGAGCTGAGAGCCTGTGTCTGACCTTCCATCACAGAGTAAGGGAATGCAATAATCTAGTAAACTGCCACGGGGCAAACTCCCCTAGTGGAGGTTTTCACAGGGACTCCGAGGGGCAGGCAAGTCCACTGGGTCTTGCGCAGGTTCTGTGGCTCATCCCAGTGGCAGAGGCAGCAGTAGAGGCCTGGACTCCAGGTCTCTGGACTCCCAGCCCAGTACTCCGTCCACCCTGCGGTATACCCTCCTTCCTCTCTCCTCCCAGCTGCAAACCTCTATGTACAGAGACCCAGCTGAGTACAACGGCACTGTCTCAGGATTTTCAGACTCAGGTGCCCAACCCAAATCTAAAACCATTCTGACTGTCTGGGGTTCAGGGGCTGAAAGCAGACCCTGCTGAAGAAAGAAAAGGAAGACTGGGTGAGTGTGCGAATGATGAGCAACCAGGGGCTGCAGGCACCGCATGGACCTGGGTTGCTTCAATTGTATGATCTGCAAGATCAGGAACAATGGAAAAAGCAATACTAATAGGACCTACAACATCACCAGGTTGTCATAGGAATAACAGACAATCAGTACATGGAAAGCACCCAGCACATGGTAAGTAGTCACTAAAGATGGGCTGCTAATTCCATCTGGAGTCGCCCCTCCAGCTTCCAGAGAGACCAGAGGAAAGGGACTAACCCTCATTTGGCACCTACTCTGTGCCCTGCACTGTGGCACGTGCTTGGTGGGGGAGGAGCACAGCAGGGTCAGAATCGGGGCTCTAGCATCAGCCTTCCTCAAGTCTGAATCCTAGTCGATGCCAATGGTTAGCTATGTGCCCTTGCAAGGGAACCTTTATTCTCTTCATCTGGAAAATGGGACAGTGCATATTTCATAGTTGTTGCAAGGATTAAATGAGGTGATAAAGCCCCCAAACTACAACACAGTGGGAGCTCAATTAATGTTGCCTATTATTACTCACTATGCACAATCTTCTCTAAACCTCACGGCAACCCTAACATGAGAATTATTGCCAGCATTTGCAGAGGAGGAAGTTGGGACTCTATAATGTCAGGGATCTAGCCCCAAATCACATGGCTAGTAAGAGGCAAAGTCTCAATCAGAATCCAGATCGCTGGGACCCCAAGTCAAACCCTCCCTCATCCACCACACACGGTGCTGCCTGCACCTGCACCAAGGGGCCAACACAAGATAAGGAGGGGCTTAAGTCTTGGCAGCCCCTCCTTCCACTGACCAGAAGATCAGTTTTAGCCTCTCTCTGCAATGAGTAAATGCTCCGAGGCAGCCACGGAGGCACCTACCCAGAGGCGATCAGCACCCGGGACTGGGCGATGGCCAGTCGCTGCAGGTTGGTACGATTCAGGGTGGCCAGGGCGACCCTTCCCGTCTTGCCGTTAGCTCCTGGGGGGCTGGCAGGAGAGCCCGCAGTTGCCCCAGCCGGCATGCTGGAGGTCTGTCGCCGGATCACCTGTGATGGGGCTGCCCTCACTGGGCCTCGAATGGTGCCTGTGCTGTCCAGGGGCTTGGCCCCGGGGCCTGGTGGGGGAGGCAGCTTGACCACTCCGGAGGGGGGCACGCTCTTGCGTGTCGCTGGGGGCTGCAGGGGCCCAGAGCTGCCATTGACCACAGCCGCCTTAACACTCATCACCAAGACGCACTGTGGACAGGAGCAGGGTGGCGCAGGGGGCGAGGTGGCCGACCCGGGGCTGACTGGCCAGGACTGAGCCTTAGGCAAGGTGCCCGTGACCATGGGGTAGATGAGGTCGAGGCGCCGGCGGACGCGGCGCTGGCGCTGGGTCTGCCGGTTGATCTGGCCCATGGTGCTGAAGTCAATGACGTAGCTGAAGCCGATGGAGGTGAGGTCGATCCAGGGGTGCTGCTTCTCATAGGCGTGCTGGATGGTGATGCCCACCTCCATGTCGTAGGGCGTCCAAGAGCCATTGTCGTTCTCCCACTCCCACACAACGCCCTTCCCGGGGGCCGAGGACGGGTCGTAGTAGTTGCGGCGAACTGGGCGCAGGGTCCCTGCCAGAGTGGGACGGAGGAGAGGTCAGGTCAGCATGAATTATGCTGAATGGCATTACATTAACAGGTAGACACATGACAAGTCCTACTGTGTGGCGGGCACCACACTGCCTGTTGAGGTGTCGGCTCTGAAAGTGACGCCTCCCTGCCTTCAAGACGTCTGCAGTCCAACCAGGCTGGAAGCAGGCGAGTTACAACATGAAGGACCTGGGAGGCAGCGTGGGGCAGCAGAAAGAGTGCCTCCCGGTTTGGAGCCGGAACACCTTGGTTTGCCAGCAAATTCACTCACTTACTAGCTGACATAGAACCTCTCAGCCTCCTTTTCTCCCTTGGGAAACAGGATAATAACGACTTTCCAGGGTTTCTGTAAAAATTAAATGTGCCTCACTTAATCATTCAACAAACATGCGCTGGTACGTGCCGGGTACTGGATTTCACGTGCACCCTAAACATTGCACTGGGGCATATACAGCCCTTAACACATACAGCACGTGCTCACGAAGACCATGTTCCTTCTCCGCTGTCTCTCTAAATGCCTCTGCACCAACGGCTGTGGAGGAAAAGAACACAAGGCCGTGGAAGCCCGGAAGACAGAGGGAAGACTGTCTCCACCTGGGGAGGCTGCCCAGAGACAGTGGTGATGGAGCTGGCTCTGTACATTTATGGGTATGGTGCAAAAAGAAAAAAAATGGTGTGTTACTGTGAGAAGAAGGGAAATCCGGTTGGGAGAACTCTCTCATATTTCCCAACATTAAATCTTATATCAACAAAAATAATATTTTCAGTGGTCATGAGAATAACTTTAAAGTTATCTAACATCTTTCTTTCAAGAAGCTCAAACTCTCCGAAAGATAGGAACATCTTAATTTTGACAGTCTCACTGCAGGGGCAGGGAAGAGGCTAAGGTTATTTACAGGGGTTAACGGTACCGTAGAATTGAACCGGCAAGACTACAAGGGAGCTAAGTCTGTAACTGTTGCCGCCTCTTCCCAAACCTGAACCAGACCCATCCTCAGCCGGGGCTCATTTCATGTCACCAGCACCAAGGCTAAAGATGCCTGGCTCAAGGCAGGGTGGGGAGGGCTCCAAGGATGCTGGAATCTCTGCATCTGTCGGCTTAAGAGCTATCCATCAAAGTGGTGGGAAAAGGCTCCCCTTCCCCGGCCTCTGACCCACCCCCTCCCCCAAGCCAGAGGGAGACACCAAGACCGGGGACAGAATCCCATTCAAGGGGGGAAGAAAAGGAACAATGGCTATTCAGGCCTTTGCCAGGGTCATAACCCGCCCCCCACCCCATCTCCAAGCCCCTTAATGACCCAAAACATCAACATTCAGAGGCACCAGGGAGAAGCAGAACAATCCCCTATTCATCGCCAGGGCCTCTGCTGGGGGACATGGGGGTATCAGGATGGGAGGGTGGCGGCAATAGTTCCCGGGTTTGCCTCTATTTCCTTCCTAAGCAGCCAGCTTGCTGGGGAACAAAGAGTGCGGCTTTGGGTCCGACAGGGGTGGTTCTGTCCCTTCCAGCTGTGTGATTAAGCCTCAGTTTCCTCGTCTGTTTGGGTCCCGGGTGGCTACTTCAAAGGGTGGATTTAAGGATTAAATGAAGAAATGAATATAAAACTCTAAAATAGCACCTGTCACCATGGCAAGAGCTCAATAAAAGTTGCTGATTATTATTGTAATTTATTTTCTATTACATCTAAGCAGGATGAAAAAATCACGGGGAAAGTTTAGTTCAGGGGAGGTAGACATTGTGTGTGTGAGAGAGAGAGAGGGAGAGAGAGAAAGTTTCTATATAACTCATATTTGCACAATGTTTATTACTTACAAAGCACCTCACATATCCCACATAACCACATAATCTTCCGGGCAACACTATGAAATACCTTTTACAGAGGAGGAAATTAAGTTTAGAGAATTTAAATGGCATTATTTTATATTCTTTCCAGGGTAGCAGGGACAATGCACTTAACCAATTCTCACAAATGTGCCTAAAGGGCATTTTTTTTAATAATAGTGTTATCAATCCTGTAGATGCCTGAGAGTAGTCCCAGAACTTCTGGAAACTATGCCATGGCTCTGTAACATACCTTTCCAGGTTTATCTTTCTCTATCCCCCCATTTTCCTGCCAAACAGAGGCCCCTCTTATCCACAGGCGTTCCCTCCGAGTTCCCTAAGCCCCTCCCCAACAATTCTCCAGGTCTCTTCTACCGAAATGTCCTCCTTTGCCATTTCTACCTGTCGAAATTATCCTTATCATTCAGGTCCTATGCCATTCACCATCCATTTCCTGAAATGTTCTTTCAGCCCAGGTCCCACCCTCAGGAACCTGAAGTGCATCTCTTGACCGAGGCTGATGGGCACCAGTGTTTTGGCACTTTTCATCCTGGGGTGCCTTAAGTGGGGGCAGGGATACCACCGTGGAGGTCTTCGCATTCTAGTGCCTAATGCAGTGCCTGGCAGCTACAAGGGCTCCATAAATGGTGCT
Organism: Propithecus coquereli; assembly: GCF_000956105.1. Taxonomy (NCBI): domain Eukaryota; kingdom Metazoa; phylum Chordata; class Mammalia; order Primates; family Indriidae; genus Propithecus; species Propithecus coquereli. The sequence goes on from NW_012145190.1 coordinate 1,517,592, forward strand.
GTGATTGATTGAAGACTTCTGGCTACTTTGATATTTCATCATTTACCACACATCACTGAGCACCCATTAGCTGCTATGAGGAATGCAAAGATTCAAGCATTCCTCAAGTAGCTTTGCAGTCTAAAACAGGGTTAGAAGACAACTGTGCGAATGACTATTTATGAGGCAGAATATGTCACAAGCAAGATGCCAACAGAATACATGTTGGCAGGAGATCTGACCACATCCCCTCCCTGCTGAAATCCCTTCCATGACTTCCCCTTAGGTTGGGACCGGCATCCCCTCCACCTGCCAACCTCTGTGGGTCCTCACTGCTAACGCACTCTGCCCAGATTTGGCCACACTGGCCTTCAGCTTCTCCCAGTTGCCAGGTTTCTCTGATTCTAGGCCTCTTCACAATGCCGGTTCCTTCCCCAAAACACTGCGGCATCCTCTTTGCTGCTTATTCACAGATTAAAGCTCATTTCCTCAAGGAAGCCTCTCTGGGTTGCCCTGACCAGGTCAAATTCCTGTTCCCATTTTTTTTTTTCATAGCACTCATCTCAATGTGCAGTTACACATTTATTGGTGAGGCTAATTTGATGACTATCTGTCTTTCTCATGAGATTCCCAGTCCCACGAGAGCGGGCATCGAGGGGTTTACTCACGGCTGTATCCCCGTGCCTGGCATGCCTAAGGGCCCAATAAATATTGATTGAATAAACGAAGCAGTAACAGTTTGGAGAGCATTTCAAGGTTTAGAGAACATTTCAAGAAACAGATGACAGATGGCATAGAATCTGAATAATAAGGAGACTTTCAATAGGCAAAACGGCAAAGAAGGGGCCTTATGGATAGTTGGGGGCGTCAGAGAACTCTGAAGGAATGTACAAGGGTACAAGTGGCCTCCGACTGGCTAAGGCAGAGAGGAACATAAGCCTGGAAAATATGTTATGCCCTGCGTGTTCTGGAATGCCAAGCTGTGACAGATTTAATTTGTAGGCAATGAGGAGCCAGTGGAGTTTGTTAAGCAAAGAGCGACGAGACCAGAGCTGCTCTGTTAATTAGTTCCAGGTGAGTGGAAGGGTGTTGGCAGGAAAATGAAAAGGTGACAGAATGGAGGAACTCTACAGAGAAAAAATGGGTAGGACTTGACCATGAGTAGCTGAATGCTTTCCAAATGAGGTTCTCAGACCACCTCCTTCAGAATCTCCTGGGGTGTGGAGCAGCAATGCCCTCAAGAAACAAGTGGGTACATCTCCAGGGCTTGGGCCTGGGGACCTGCACGTGAATGACCACCCTGAGTTTTCATCATGCACGCTCAAGTTTCAACTGTTGGGCCTCATGGCCTACATGCTGTACATATAACACACCTAAGTAAGACTCTGAATGGCAGAACGAATCAAAGAATCCTGAGGCTTTAGCCATGGGAAAGTGGTAAAATGGTGTCACCATGAACAGGCAGAGAGATGTCAAGAGGAAGAGCTAGTTTTTGGAGGGAAAGTTGTTGAGTTCAGTTCAGCCCTAGAGGGGAGTTAGAGACGGTAAGCAGACTTCAGAATCAGAGTCTTGAGAGAAGAGAGGTGGTGGGATTTCATTCTCTGATTATTTTCAGAAGCTACCCTATTTGGAATGTGCTAGTCCTAGGCTTTTCCAGAATCAGGTCCATAAACTAGATAATCTGCACGGTCATCCAAAAAAAAAAAAAAAAAGCCTCTAGTAGGAGTAGGATAGGGGATAGAAGATGTTCATAAACTAAAGAGGAAGAAAGAGAAAGAAAATCAACTTTTCCCAGCAACTCAGACGCTGCATCCCAAAGCACCCAAAATGTTTTGGCTCCTGGGAAATGGCAGGCAATGCCTTCCAGGCATGACCTGAGGTCTCTAGGGCATGCCACCCACATCTGTGTGGGTAAGTCCCTGCTGTAAGAGCATGTACTGTGTCCAAGACATCCCAGCATCCCCCATCCACACCAGAAAGTTCCCCGAGGACAAAGACTTGGATGTCCTATTATTGCTATATCCCACATGCCTGGTACAGTGCCTGCACTAAGTAGTTGCCCCATAGCTGTTCACTGATTGAAAAAGTAAGGACACAGGGCACTTGATTTGGAATCTCAGCTCTGCCATCGATTAGCTGTAAATCCTTGAGCAACTTAATCTCTTTCAAATTGTTTTCTTATAAAATGGGGGTAACAATAGTTCTTCAGAAGAAGGTTGGGAGGATTAAACAAGATAGCGTATGCAACGTGCTTGGCATGATGCAGACACATGGCACATCCTGCATACTACAACTATCATGTGGTCATCATGATGTCTGTGTCCTCCACTCCTGTGCTTACACAGGGTAGTGGGTGTTGGGGGGGGGTGTTGCTAAAAATTAGCTTCTGTCAAATCATCTAATTAAATCCCCCCTCTCTCTCTCCATCTGACACTTCTCACTGCATTAAAAGACATAAAGGAGGCAAAACTTGCACAGAAAACTCCGAGCTGGAAAGAACTCTCCCCACACCTAGATGCTTCCTATCTTGCATCATCATGGGTGCAGAGGTCTAACCCGTTCTCCTGCCAATCTGCATATGGGAGGAAAGAAAGAAGGAAAGAAGGAATCTTAAGGCTGCTCTTCATCCTACAGAGGAAAATGAGGTCTGAGCAGTTAAAGGACTTGCTCAAGGTCACATAGTAAGCAATGAGTCTAGGATAAGAGCCTGAGTCATGTCTCCCCACTCCCAACGCCAGTTTTCCCCATCCTGCTCCTGGGGCCCTGGAGGTGGTGGAGATCAGGCGTGTTGGAAGATACAGGAGAAAGTCATGCTGAATAAAGCTCTCCAGTCACTGACCTATGACAGAAAAGGGGCAGCCCAGTCAAGGTAAATGACAGCAGGTAGACAGGACCCACCAAGACTTTTGGAAGTAGACAAGACCCAGTCCCTCTGTCTCACCCCATCTTTTCCCTTCTTCTAGATTCTCTACGCCAAAGGCCTAGAGGGGACCAGCACAGAATGCAAATGACTCAAACCCCTAGGCGGTCTGTAGAAGGAGAAGGGCCCAGGACAAACAGAGGCGGCAGATGGGTGTCTGCCACCTCCCAAGCCATCTCCCTGGAGACAGGCTGGATGAGGGCAAGAGCCCAGGAGAGTGGAGAGACTGAGGACTTACTCAGCAGCAGAGCAGGCAACTTCTGAAAAGACAAAGCTCCCATGTCAGGAAATGTCCCCATACAGAGGAGGCAACAAAAAAGAGAGGAATCGCCTCTGGGCAGGGGACTTCCAGCTCACTTTTGTTTATGGGGATGTTTCTGGTTCCCAGCTTTAAACTGTGGCTTGAGGATGGTGGATAATTTAATTAAACATTGCAGGGGCTTGGCTGAGGTTGCCTGGGAGCCACTGGTTTAAAGTTCCTACCCTGTCATGGCCTCATCAATGGGCTATATTGAGAGGAACTGTGTGTGTGTTGGTGGAGAAAGGAGAGGAGGGGGCTCAGAGCCCAGAAACCCGGAGATTCTATTCTACTTTGACAAGCGCTCTGACAAACCCAGGTTCCTGGGAATTTAGCCCAGTGCCTTCCACATCCAGCACAGGGCCTGGCACGGAGGGGAGAGGTGCTCAGCAGTGAGTGGATGAAACCAAAGCTGTCTCAATGCAAAACACTCCCTGAGGCAGTCTTTAAAATGATCCAGGGCTAGTTCTCTGCCTCTGGTCTAGCATCCAAGGAGCCTCATCTTCTGGCTAAACTGAGGCCAGGAGGCCATAGTCAACCAGTCCTCGGGTAGGAGTAATCAGACCTGGGGGAGCAGCTTCTGTCTTTCCGCCTGGTTTACCCTTCACTTCTATTAAAAGGGTCCTTCAGGTCAGGACTGCTCCTAGACACCCCGCCCATTCTAGGCGCCCCCAAACACAAATTCGACCTTTGCCCTTCCCAAATGTGGGGGAGGAGCCGAGACATTTATATCACTAGGGTGGTTCTCCATATGCTGCAGAGATTTGATCTGAAAAAGAAAAGCTAACACCTGCTATTTTTATTTTGAGCAGGACTGGAATTCCCTGTCAGGTGCCTTAACTGCTGGTCTTTGTGGTCCCACCCATGGCTCAGCTTCACCTAACACACAGACACCCTCCCCTCCCCCAGCTTGACACCTCCACCCTCACCTCCACCACCTCCACCCAAGTTGCGCAATTACATTCTCTTAATCCTCTTTCTCAATCTCCCCACATTTCTCTCTATTCTCCTCCTCCCAGTCTCTCTCAGCTCCGCTTCCCTCCCTTCCCCACCAAGGGTTAAGCCCCTTCGGATTCTAACACTTCTGGAATCCTTTCCCCAGAAAGCTTTACTCGCTGGGCCAGTGTCTGCAGAGTCCTTGGCAGAGAGGTTGTTGGGAGTTGTGACTAAAGATGGGGACATGCGGGAGGAAGGATACCCCTTTCCCATGACAATCCTAATTAGCACACAGGATGTGGGGGCTTTCCAAGGAAGCTGAGACACCCAGCCCAAACAGCTGTTCTCTGAGCCTGGGCCTGCTCTATTCCCTCCCCACCACACCTGCCTCTGCAGGCTCCTTCCTTAACACTCTTGGGAAAGCCTAGCTAGAATTCCAGAAACAATGGCCCCTCCCCACCCCTGCCACTGAAGAGATTACTGGAAAGACAGAGACTTGTCCCGGGCCATCAGTTAGGCATGGACACACTGGACCAAGCAAAGAGGTGCAGCTCTGTCCTCCTCCTCCTCCTCCCTCGGACAACCCCCCCACCCCACCCCCAGGCTCCCTTCTAGGCTCTGACCTGGAAAGGCTGGTCAGCTGAGAAGCCGGGTTGTGGTGGCCATAGTGGCAACTTGATTCTCATGAAGAGATAGGAGTTTAGCGCTCTCATAGGCTACGGTTTCAGGAGGAAGCTTGGGGACAGTTTCTCCTTAGGAATCTGCCTCCTGCTCCGCGGACAAAGAGAGCGGCTTCCCTGCCAGACATTCCGGAGCCCCGACCCTCCCCCTCCTCTCTCCATCTGCTCGGCCTGTTGCTCAGCACTTGGAGTGCACAGCAGCGGCATCCCCAGAGCCACAGCATCCAGGGCGTCCCATCCCCTGGAATCCCTCAACTCCAGTCTCTCCTCCCAGGGACGCCCCGGCGATTCCTTCACCCGAGTATGGCTGGAGCCTCCGGGGAATCCCTTCTTCCCTTGCCGGTTCCCACACTCAGGACCCGCTGCGGGAAGGCATCCCACACGGGAGGTGCAGAGGCACTAAGGTCGGGGTGAGGGAGGTATGTGGCAGGCCCAAGGCAGAGCAGGATCAGCCCGGGTGTGAGCAGCCGCCGGGCGAGGGCAGGGAGCTTTGGAGAGGCTGGGATTGCTTGTGGGCTGGGGCGGCAATAGAACGTCTACATGGAAGGACTTAGGGCCACCAAGCGCTGAAAAGGAGGCGTGAAATGGGGAGGGGGCTCTCACCGACCAGACCGAGGCTGGGTTTGCACAACCAGAACACTGATACTACTTGCATGGACGTTTGGGTGGGGGAATCCTAGGAGGATGAAAGGGAGTAAAGCGCCGCCCACCACCCCCTCTTGGGGACTCCCCTGCACGGAGGTGCCCACGGGGGGGGCCAAGGTGGGCTCAGGAGGCGGGAGATCCCGTGGCGGCCCGGGGAGGTGGGCGCGGGCGGGGCAGGGGCAGCCGGCTCACCCGTGTCTTGGCGGAACTGGTTCATGGACTGCAGGTCGATGATGTAGGGCGCGAGACGGCTGTCCACCTGGCCCAGCACCACGCTGCCCCCCGCGCGGGGGCCGGCGCGGACCACCGCCTCGATGTGGTGGCTCACGGCCGGACTGTAGGGACGCCAGCGGCCGTGCTCGTTCAGCCATTCCCAGACCACCACGGCCGAGGCCAGGAGCATGGCGAGCCCGGGGCTGCGGCGCTGCGCCGCCGGCCTCCCGGGCCCCGAGCGCCCGACCTCCTCCGCTTCCTCCTGCGCCGCCGCCTCCGGGCCTCGACCGCGCCCCCCGCCCCGCGCCCCGCCGCCCCGGGCAGCCTCAGCTCCGGCCCATGGGCTCCTCCCCAGCCGCGCATCCACCGGGGCCCGGGGCCCGGGGCCGCCTGGGTCCGACCGCGCGCCGCCGCCGCCGCCGGGGTCCGCCGCTGCTGCCGCTGCTCCGTGGGGTCGAGTCGCTTCATGCAAATGCCCAGCTCTCTGCAAACAGGCCCCCGCCTTGCAAAAGCCACCCGGCGGCCGCGCACTGGGGCTGGCGGCGAGGCGAGGACCCAGCCCTCGCACCAGTTGCGCCTCGGGCTCTGCAGACGCCGGGGTGGGATCTCGCCGCACGATCGCGCCCGGAATGGCACGCTCGCTTCTCCTCCCCTCTCCCCTCCCTCCCCACCCTTTCGCCGCACGAAGTGCAGTCGCCGCCACGGGGACAGCTCCCCCTCCCTGTGGCTCTGCTCAGTCGCTTCCAGAAGGAATTGCCCCTCCCAAGCGGGGCGCTAAGGCAAACCCGCGTCCACGGGGGTTTCCCCGGTTCCTTGCTGCGGAGGAGCGACCCTCCATGACGCGGCCCCGGGACCGCCGCTGTCGCCCGGCCGCAACTTTGCAGCCTCCTTTCCAGAATGTAATTTTCTTTTTTTTTAATGCAGCATGATCGGTGTCCGCAGCGCGAGCTCGAAACACGCAGTGTCTCAGGGCCTGCGCACGCACTCGAACACTCACACTCGCACACACACGCGCGCACACCCTCACGCCCTCCTAGCTTGCGCTCGTATTACCTCATTCTCGCCAGCAACCTTAGCTGTCCGTCAAGGATGCAGAAGCCACGCCCCCTGGCTGCTCGGGATGGTGCCCCGGAGCTTGAGCGCCCCCTGCTGGCCAAAAGTGTCGCGTGCTGGCCAGGGGCCACACACAGCTCAGCTTCAACCTCTGCTAAGGAGACCCAGTCCAAAGGGATGTAGCAATTTGGCGAATGATAGATTTATATTATCTATGTAAAGAGCAAATATGGTACTCTGGCCTGATTCGACATTACTAGAGTCAAGAAGATACATACTAAATTGATTTATTCTACATCATTTCTATGACCCAAATTATGAGACACCAGGACAAACACAAGCGAGACTTGATTATTTGGTCATCAATAGTTAATGTGGAAAATAACTTAAAATGGGTGAGATCTGACTAAAAGGGAAGTATGTAATCAGACTTATGCATTAATCTTGTCAGAGAACACAAAATTTGTTTCTCTGAGGTTGCATCCACATAAAACAATGAATTCATTCCTATCAAGATCCAAGATAGGATATGGAAAAATAAAAAATAGATTATGTTAGCGAGTAGGATTGTGAATCTTTTTGAAATAATTATTTTTTTCATAAATCATACTATCTTTTTTATGTTTTAAAAGATTTTCTTCCCCCTCTCTCTCCTTATGTTTGTCTTTTCTCTCATCATTAGAATTTTCCAACTCTCTATCTTGTCCTCCCTCCCAACAGAGTTCTAAATAAGAACCAAAGAAAAAGCATCAGCTGTCTCTTCTTCAGGTCTCTAAAAGCCCCAGCTCAAGGGACCTCTGAGCTTTGTTCTTTCTGGTCTCCTTGCACAGTTTAACTTCTAAAATCTCTAGTCAGCCTCTTCCTTAATTGGGGGGCTACTCTCAACCCAACTGGATCAACTCCATTCATTAAAACATCAAATTTCAGAGTACTAAGTACAAAAAGAGAAGGAGTTAAGCACTTCAATTAATCCTACCAAGGCCCATTATTATTCCTATTTCACAAATTACAAGACTTTGGGAATTTAAACAACTTACCCCCAGGTTACATATCTTGTCAGAGGGGAAACCAGTATTCAAAACTTATTTGGGCTGGCTCAAAAAGAAAGATGCCTGTTACATAATATGTGTTATATGACATGGAGGTGGTGCAGTAGGAGGCAGGTAAAAATGTCTCAAAGGGAAAGAAGGGAAGAGAAAAGATGAGGATAGAATGTTCTGAAAGAGAAAAGTAGTATGGAAGAAAAGATAATTTTAAATTTTATTGAGCTACTTTTACTTGCAATCATGAGACTAAGAGTATGAAGACTCAGGAAACTTTATTGTGTTCTAGATAGACATGGATCCAAAAGTGAACAGTGATGATTCAAGGGGATGCTGAAAGTACCAGGGATAAAACAGTACCTGACCAGCTAATCCAGGAATTACCAGGTAGAAAAAGCCTAAACCAGGTAAGAAGGCTATTAACAAATGCCAGGCCAGCTGTTTGAAAGATAAACAGAAAGCAGGAAGAAACTACCTATGTCCAGACTGATTTTGTATCGAGTCTTCTTGTATCTGCCATGTTAAACTTGACAAAGTGTTACAGCAGAATAAAAATGTCTGATGACACATGAGAGGGTTTATATACAGCCTGATTCATTTGCAAGAGGAAGTGAACACACACACACACACACACACACACAGGATCTTCAAAAAGTCATGGAAAATACACATTATGAAAAAACTATGCATGTATATAAAAATTTTTTTGTACCGAAACAAATTCATACTAACTTGTTATAACATGTCTGAATAGGATCTAGTTAGAGGCAGTAAGAAGGATAAGATATCAGTTTGAAAAGAGCCCCTATCAGAGAAACATGAATTCTGCTACAATAGGAGCAAAAACAAACAATAAATTTATAGTGAAGCTTGACAGGAAGAATGATGAAATTATTGGTATTTTACAAAAAGCATCATGAAGACAATGCCTCAAAGAAATCAACAGTCTGCAAATAGATAAGATATTTTAAGAAGGTAAGAGACAATGTTGAAGATGAAGCCTATGCCTCAGCAGCAGGCCATCCACAGTAGTTTGCAAGGAAAAAATTCATCTTGTTCGTGCCCTAATTGAGGAAGACCAACAATTAACAGCACAAACATTAGCCAACACTACAGACATCTCAACTCGTTCAACGTAACACAATTCTGACTGAAAAATTAAAGTTGAGCAAACTTTCCACTTAATGGACACCAACATTACTGCACTCAGATCAGCTGCAGACAAGAGCAGAGCTTTCGATGGAAATGTTAAAATAAGTGGGATCAAGATCCTGAAGCACTTCTTCAAAGAATTGCAACAGGAGATGAAACATGGATTTACCAGTATGGTCCTGAAGACAAAGCACAATCAAAGCAATGGCTACCGAGAAGTGGAAGGGCCCAGTCAAAGCAAAAGCAGACCAGTCAAGAGCAAAGTCATGGCCACAGTTTTTTGGATGTTCAAGGCATTTTTCTTGTTAACTTTCTGGAGGGCCAAAGAATGATAGTGTTTTGAGAAAGTTAGTCAAAGCTTTGGCAGAGAAACACCAGGGAAAGCTTCACCAGAGAATCCTTGTCCACCATGACAATGTTTCTCCTTATTCATCTTATCAAACAAGGGCAATTTGGTAAGAGTTTTGATGGGAAATTATTAAGCATCCACCTCACAGTCCTGATTTGGCTCCTGACTTATTTTTTGTTTGTTTCTTTCTTAATCTTAAAGAAAAATCTTTAAACAGCCCCTATTTTTGTATAGTTAATAAAGTAAAAAAGACTGCATTGACATGACTAAATTCCCAGGACCCTCAGTTCTTTAGGGATGGACTAAATGGCTGGTATCATTTCTTTCAAAATTTTCTTGAACTTGATGGTGCTTATGTTGAGAAATAAAGTTTATATTTTTAATTTTTATCTTTTAATTCAATTTTTCCACATTTTGAAGTGTTCTCTGTCTCTCTCTATGTATATAGATATATATGACTAGACATTAGTGATCAATTATAGTTGTAAAATATATGTATTTTAATAAGCCATGATAATTTATAGTTCATAGCAACCCAATTGGAAACAATAATTTATAATCATATATCAATAATAATTATATATGCATATACATTTCTTAGATTTTCCAAGACAATCCTATTTCAAATAACCTGTACCATAAACTCCTGAAAAATCAGACATTTCATTTTAGTATTCAAACTATGTCTCCCAAATTATGTCCTTTACCCATAAGTGGCATAAAAATCTTTAAAATAATGACATACCCAATTTGTAATTTGGACATTGGTTGTTATAATAAAATCTCATTAATTGAGACTCGTTGGAATGAAGACAGCCATGAACTTTTCAAAGATACAATTTGATGATAATTCAAGAAATGTCATCATTGCTAATGTCATCATTGCTTAGTTCTGCTAAGTGGTATTCCATGGTGTCGATGTACCACCATTTGTGTTACTGTTCACCCATTGATGGACACAGGAGTTGCTTCTAGTTTAAGCTGTTATGAATAAAGCTGCTATGAACATTCTTATCCAGGTTTCTGTGTAGTTGCATGTTTAGTTTTCTTAACAAACTGCCAGTTTTCTAGAGTGGCTTTTACATTTTCACCATCAATATACTCATGGTTTGGTCTCAACATCCTCACCATCATTTGATACTGTCAGTATATTTAATTTTAGCCATTTTGGTAGGTGCATAGTGATATCTCATTGTGCTTTTAATGTGTGTTTCCTTAATGAATGGTGTATTCGCCTTATTATACTTTTGATGTCTACAAGGTCTGTTGTGATATCCTTGCTTCATTCTTGATATTGATGTTGGTAATTTGTTTTTCTCTATCTTCCTCCATTCCTTCCCCTCTTCCCTCTTTGACAGTCTTGCTAGAGATTTGTCAATTTTATTGATTTTTGCAAAGAATCGATCTTTGTTTATTTCTGCTTTTATCTTTACTATTTCCTTCATGAGCTACCTATTTTGCTCATCTTTTTTCTAGATTATTATGGTAAAAATTTAGATTATTGATTTGATACTTTTCCTTTTTTCTAATGTAAGCATTTAGTGCTACACATTCTCCTCTCAATACTGCTTTAGTTGTGTCCTATAAATTTAGATATGTTTTATTATCATCTTTATTCAGCTTAATGTATTTTTAAATTTCCCTGAGACTTCCTCTTTGACCTATATACTATTTAGATGTGTCTAGTTTACAATTATTTGGGTATTTTGCTGTTATCTTTCTGTTATTGATTTATAGTTTGATTCCACTGTGGCCAGAGAACACATTCAATATGATTTCAACTTTTTCAAATTTGTTGAGGTTTGTTTTACAGGATATAATCTATCATTGTATATTTTCTGTAGTGCTTGAAAAGAATGTGTACTCTATTGTTGTTGGGTGGAGTGTTCTATAAATTTTCATCAGCTCCTGTTGGTTTGTGACTTTTTTAGTTCTTCTAGATCCAGGCTAATTTTCTGGATAGTTGCTGCATAGGTTATTGAGAGGGATTTTGAATCTCTAACTACAATTATGGATTTTTCTATTGCTCCTTTTATTTATATCAGGATTTGCTTCACATATTTTATCACTTTGTTGTTTTGTACTTGCACATTTAGGACTGCTATGCCTTCTTAGAAGATTGAGACTTTTATCATTATATAATATCCCTCTCTGTCTGTGGTAATCTTCTTTGATCTGAAGTCTATTTTATTCAATATTTATGGTGGAGGTCTTGGGTGACACATTATCAGCTCCACCTCTGGAGACTAAGGTCAGCTGTGTCTACATGACCAGCCCTCAATAAAAACCCTGACGCCAAAGCTCAAATGAACTTATTGGCAATATTCCATGCATATCATCATATATCTTTAGCCTGTTGATGTGAGAGACTACATTAATGGATTTTTGAATGTTAAGCCAGCCTTGCATAGCTGGAATAAATCCCACCCATTTGCTGATTTAATCTGTATCCTTTCACTGTAATAAACTATAGTTATGAATATAACAGTTATCTGAGTTCTATGAGTCCTTTAGCAAATTACTGAACCAAAGAGTAGTCTTGGGGACCTCTTGAACTTGGCCCTGTCCCCATCTTGGCAAACCACCTCCCTTGCTTTTCACAGGGAGCTCTGGAGATAAAAAGGTCAATCAATAATGCCCCACATTTGCTCAAATGAGCATGGCCTTTATCCATCTACCTCTTTGATCCTAGGACGTCCAAGAACAGCTAAGACAGTCCCTGAAAGGGCTGACAGCTGACAATATTCCCAGCAGGGGTAGAGGTAACAAGTCCTTTCCTGAAGGAGAATCTGGACAGTACATCACCATGTCCACCACAGTCTACCCTTTGTGCTACTTGGCTATACTTCTTCATATATGTTAGAGAACAACTCTAAGATTCCAGTGAGATTCTTCTATTACTGGGGGGAAACTTAGAAGAGGAGAACTAGTGGGATAATTCACAGCTGAAATTTGTTTTGGGATGCAATTGATTCTTATTATCTCCCTTCTCTGTTATCCATTTCAGATTCCCCTCAATCTCAGCTAGCATTTCTCCTAGTATTGGGTCTTACCTGGTGGCATGACCCAGATCTTCATTTCTGAGGGGTCTGAGACCCTCGCTGCCATGCTCTTCTCAGACCAGGGTTGATGCAGTTAGCTATTCACTAGCAAAGTTGGGCAAGAAGGGTCCAAATGGATCACCTGGATGGCAAATGCATTCCTCCTCGCCCTCACTGTGTCACAGCCCTACCTCCTCCTGATGAACTAGGTTGATCACCTGGGCCCAGAGGGTGAGCCCTCTTCTAGTCTGCTGGTCCCTGGATGCAAAGTCTCTGAAGTGACAGACAGAAGCTGTAGCTTAGAGTTCAGTGGGACTTTTTGGGTGCCCTCTGGCAGAACTCTTGCCCCATAGGGAATCAAGACCTCTCATCCTGTAGAGCCCTGAACTTGGGGCATGGAGAAGGGTGGGGAGAGAGGCAGGAAGCACAAATTCCCTAAGTGTCATTGAGAGTAAAGGGAAAGGTAAACAGGGCCCCCTCTGCCTCTACTTGTCACTTCCTAGGCCTATGTATAGGCCTATAGAGGTCAGAGGTCTGACATGAATCTCACTGGGCTAAAATAAAGGTATTATCATGACTCAGCTCCCTTTTGGAGGGTCTAGGAGAGAATCTGTTTCCTTGTCTTTTGCAGCTCCTGGAGGCCACCCACGTTGCTGGTTCATGGCCCCGTCCTCCTTCTTCAAAGCCAGCAGTGTTGCATCTCTCTGTTTCTTTCTTCCATAGTCACATCTCTCTCTGAATCTCTGACTCTCTGATTCCCTCTTTTCTCACTTTTAAGGAGATTGAGATCACCTAGATATACAAGATAACCTCCCTATTTTAAAGTTGGCTGATTAGCAGTTGTAATTCCACCTGCAACTTTAATTTACTTTTCCATGTAATCTAACATTTGCGGGTTCCAGGGATTAGGATGCGGAAGGTGCTGGGAGCCTGCTCCTCACATTTCTCATGTAATTCACTTGTTATCTCTTGCCCTGCTCATGTTCAATGTGAGGTATTCCACTTCCATCTTACAAGAGATTGGTTTTTGGCCACACCTGACAGTATGACTTGGTAAATCCGAGAAACCTCACTATAAAATGGGCAGATCCAGGTGCATAGTCACTTAATGCCTCCTGCTTAGGTGCTCCATACCAGGGCCCAGTGGCACACCGGGCCTTGTGATTCAAAAGGCATATAATCCTCCACCCCAAAAGGCATGGCCTTGCTCCAGAACCCCAGGAGTCTGCATTGTGACTTTCCCACTTGGGTTTGCCATAAACTCCACATGGTATCTTTTCCCACATCTGATGCTTCTGATACCTTGGGGTCAGCTAGGCTGCATTGCATGGTCCAAGTAGCAGTGTGGTTTCACCATAGCTTGGATCTTCTGCAGACCCTTTCCTAACCCAGGCCTCACTCTCAGCTGGCAGCCTATACCGTCCCCCTGTAAATGGGCTGAAACAGTATACCAGGTGTAGAATATACTACCTTCAGAACTCAAAGAGGCCTATTGGGCAGTGTGCTTCCTTCTTCCCAGTGGAGTATTCAAGATTCAATAATTTATCTTTTACTTTGCATGGGATATCCTGGCATGTCCCTGATTTAGCGGGCCTCTGATTCTCCATGGGATTTGCCTCCCACCATCTGAAATGCATGTGTACCAGCGCCTCCAATGTGTTCATTCCTTCTTACTCATCTGGCCTAATTAGCATGACATCATTGATACAGTGAATAGATGTGATGGTCTGAAGGAAATACAAATAGTCCACACCTTTTCTGTCTATATTATATCAAAAGGAAATAATATTTAATATAGTCTTAGGGCAAAACTCAACATATATACTATTACCTATTCCATGTGAGGGGAACTATTTAAGATCCCCTTTTCTGATGGTAACAGAAAGTAATTCATTCAATCCATGGCCACATACCATGTACCTGAGTCAATGTTAACTTGCTCTAGCAAAGACACCACATCTGGCACAGTGGCTGCATTTGGGCCTACCACTGGGTTGACTTCGTGGTAGTTAACTGTCGCTCTCCAGGACTTACTAGATTTCGGCAGGGGTCAGACTGATGAACTAAATGCATGCACGACAGGCACCATCATTCCCATACCCTTTAGATCCCTAAGGAGGGCACCAGGTTTCATGCCCTGCGCCCACCTAGGTAAGTCAATGAAAAGCGTAGCAGAGTCCCCTAAAGACTTATAGTGCTGACGAGATAAAAATTGGTGTTCTGAATTCAATAAGGTGGGGGTGGGAGGGCACTAGTAAGCATCCCAGGTCTTAGCTGGGACCCCTGGGGGGTCACACTCCAGAAGTGGAGCCAACCAGAGGTAGACAGAGCCTTAACTTTCTGCAACTCGGTCTCAAATCAGTTTTGTCCATGACTGGATTAGGATAAGCAGATTTCACTCTGTATCAGAGGGTAGGGCAAACCCTACCTGGAAGAAAATGACAAAATCCAGGTAACAAAGTAAGGGATAAGATTTCCCCTCTGAAAGGCAGCTGCCACTTTTTCTTGTAAAAATCAAGATGATGCCAAGGCCAGACTGGCTGAGCTCTTGAATATATCATTTTCATCTAACTGTGGAGACCTTTTGGATCCTTCCTTTGTTACTCAGTGAGTCTCAGTGGAACCATCCGAAAAAGAGGATGTCAGATGGAAGACGTTTCCTTGGGCCCAGCAGTCCTTTTCAAGAGTTTAAGAGCAGGTTAAGTAACGGGCTACCTTTGCTTAGAAGATGTGTACTTGGTGTCCGCCTCCGGCAGGGGGCGATGCTGTACTACAAATGGCTTCTCTGACTGTGGCCGCCTTTCAGTCTTCAACCAAAGCTGGGATTTCCCACTCTCCTTTGCGGATTCTATCTTATTTTTGTGAGATTACCCAGAATATACAGGGAAACGGGGTGGGGGACTATCTACATGTCTGACATGAAGCAATTGTTAAAGAGGGTGATCCCGTCTGACGCTCGTGAGATAGGGAAGTGCAGGCACACAGCACATCATCTCACAATTGCTCCTTGGATCTGTCCAAAGAGCCCCATCCACAAGGTTACTTTAGCTTTCCTTCCCCACTGCAAATCTTGCCTAAACCCCATCAGTTGCATGCAGTTGTTTTTCCCTCTATAGGAGCACAATAAAAATCAGAGACTATAAGAATTGCTCCTGTCCAGGAGCACAGGGAAGTGCAGGATGGTAGGGAGAGGATAGTGGGTGGAGAAGGGAGGGCAGTGGCCATAGAGGGAAGAAAACTTAGCTGTTATCCTTTTTCCCTCCTTTAGCAACTTGCTCCAGGGTCCGTGTCCAAGCACCAGGGCCAGTTCCTCTCCTGTGTACCTCTTGGTGTCTGGGGAACACCCAGACCCTGAGACCCTTTCTGCCCCTATGCTTGCTGCCTCAACTCCATCCCTCAGTCCTTGGTGCCTCTGGCCCCTCCTGTACGCAGTATCTTGTCCTCTTACAGGACAGGGTGGGATGGTGTCTTGGATATCTGAATCCAACAGAGGCATAAGTTTGAACCCTTCTCTGCCTGAAGTTCCCCAGCATATGCACACAGGTGTGCATGGCCTTTGTCCCCCTTGGGGGCAGAAAGATGTCAATCTCATCTCTTGTTATCTTTTTGCAAAAGCAGCGGAGGTTGAGATACAGGGATAGGAGAGGGATCAAGTGGTGCAAAGGGAGAGGAGATTGGCTACATGCTTTTACTAATACATTCAGTTTCAAATGTTTAGTTGTGATTCAACCAAATGAATTTCTGATGTTTTAGTTCACCCAAAGCTATGTATTGAATAGCAAGGTCCTTATTGCCGACACCATGTATTTAAGCTTCAGGGATTCCTGACTCAGTAGCCACAGCCACATTGCTTTTCTGCTGGGCCATGGGGTTTGCTGCTGCCCCACGGTCATGACAACATCCCTTCCTGCCCCCACCCAGAGGAGAGTGAGTAACAGGAGTAACAAGCAGGTAATCATTTAGGTGGCTTCTTTCAATTCTACCTCTGGCTCTTCAGACTCAATAATAGATAGGTTGGTGGGGGTCCCTTAATCCCCCCGGCCCCCTCCCCTGATGCACTCATCACTTGGGTGAGAGTATTAGCCACCAGATCCCAGGGAATCTTCTCCTATCCCTGAACCTATCTCATAGGGACATGTACTTCTTCTAAAAAGTACTTTGAAAAATTAGTTAGCTAGCCATCTAAGCATAATATCATGTCTTAGTCTATTCTGCCTTCTGTAACAAAATACCATAGACTGGGAAGCGTATAAACAACAGAAATTTATTTCTCACAGTTCCAGAGGCTGGGAAGTCCAAGATCAAGGTGTCAGCAGTTTCTGTGTCTGGTGAGTGCCTGTTCCTCATAGATGGCACCTTCTAGCTCTATCCTCTTTTGGTGGAAGGAGGGCTAAACAGGCTCCCTGGGGCCCCTTTTATAAGGGCACTAATCCCATTCATGATGGTGGAACCCTCATGACTTAATCACCTCCCAAAGTCCCTACCTCTTGATACTATCACATTGGAGATTAGGCTTTAACATATGAATTTGGGGAGAACACAAACATTTAGATCATAGCAATGTTATTGCTGATAATAAACAACTTCAATTTACCTGGAAGTTTTCATTCCAAGAATGGAGTAAAGGATGAGTGACAAATATACCACAATGGTTGAAGAAGCCACAGAAGAAAATTTTATCCTGAGGTTACTTATTACCAATGAAATAAGTGAGAAACAAAACCCAACTCTTTCATTTATTACTTTTCCCACTAGATTATGTGATTTCCCACATGAATTTTGTATAGTCATTCCCATTTGTAAGAAATTGGCTTTAGAAATGAATTATAAGATCAAGCTCAAGCAATAGAAACTAAATGAGAACATAGCATCTGACCCCGATTCTACTTCTTCTTCGGTTTTTGTTGTTGTTGTTGTTGTTGTTGTTGTTGTTTTTAGAGCAGCTGTTACCAAACCCACAAGGAGGGCCTGGCCTAGGTCCATTTGCTCGCCTCACAGAAAGCCAATTACTGAGATGGGGATTGCCAAGGAAGAAAGGCAACATTATAGATGGCATCATCTGGGGGATGGGGAGAAATGCCTCAAATCTGTCTTCCTGACCAGCTGAGGGTAAGAGTTTTTACTAAACAGTAATATAAGGGGTTCAGGAAGGAGGCTGTGTATATTGGGGCAGGTTGTGTTGGAAGCAATGTGTGCAGGAGTCTAATTCAGAAGTCACAGGTTAGCGATGGGTGATGGGTCTTGGCATTATTATCCTACGAAGAGTCTGCTGTTTCTGGGAGACAATTCAAAAAGTAAAAGTTTAGTTAAACAGAAAGATTATAATGTTCTGGTCATTGAGAGCTACAGGCCTGGGAATCCAAAGCATAAGAAAGCCACAGGGAAAGCATATATGGGAGAGTGTTATTTTGTATTTGTTCATGGAGCCAATTACAACTC
This sequence comes from Propithecus coquereli, assembly GCF_000956105.1. Taxonomy (NCBI): domain Eukaryota; kingdom Metazoa; phylum Chordata; class Mammalia; order Primates; family Indriidae; genus Propithecus; species Propithecus coquereli. Next base: position 1,535,340 of record NW_012145190.1, read on the forward strand.
CCCCTTCTCCTTCATTAATTCTCTAATCTTGAGTAATCAGGGTGTCAGTCTGTCTGGCTGCTTCCTGCTGACACAGGGTATGGTTGGCGTACGAGGAATGAGATGCTGGGTCTGTTGCTGAAAGTACTTGCGAATTTTAAGTTGGTGATTAGATGTCTTCAACATCATTATCCGAGTGCTTTTGTCTATTGTTTTAGAACAAGATTTTAACCCACATTTGACTAATATATTCATTGTGAGGTGAATTAGAAAAATAATTAGTAAAAGGGAGAGACCAAGTTTTAGGATCACAGAAAAACAGAGCAAATTCCCTGAGGAATCTAAGACAAGAGTCCTGAGAACCAATCTCCCAGTCCTGGTCCATTCTCTCCAACATACTGCAGCAAAGAAGCCTGCAGTCTGATTTTATTCATATGTATTTTTACTTTCGCTGAGGTATTTATATATGTGCAGCAGAGGAATCATCTATAACGTAAACAACAAAGCATGTGTTGTTGAGCTGCCACACCCTGCCAGGGTAGTAAGTATACCCAAAGAAATCTCTATCTCCATCGGGGATCCTTCTGGAGAGATACTGTCTTGGTGTTCCACAGATGGAATCTCTATCCAAAATTCCCCTAGTTGTGCATGCAAACAATTTTAGGAAACTAGCCCAGTGTTTGGTAACTGAGTCATTATGTACAGAGAGTGGAGTAATAGCGTATCCTAGTAAACATTGGCCGTCATTTCCCCCTTTAATGCATGTATACGCCCAAGGCTGTCCGTCTTGTTGACATACAAAAACATATCCCCCTGGGGCACAAGTTACAAAGTCATATGACTGATGAGTTTGCTAGGGTATTTCTTTTGACCAAGGGTCCATGGTGGCCAAGTCACAGCCATCTAGGGGAGAGCCACCCCAGAAGTCTGGGTAGAGTCTAACATTCTGGTTATGGGGGTTTCATCTGGAGCCCCATTAGTATCCCCATACACTCTGTTTACCATCACTCTAATTCTGAGATTTATAGGGACTGGATATGCCCATGGGGAAGCCAAGAGGAAAGGAGGTTTTTGAGTGCCAGCCATTCACCAAGGGATAACACTTTTTCCCAAGTTAAGTTAGTCTCTTGACAAATTTTGGAAAGAGTCTTCTTCAAAGTTTTATTCATCCATTTAATTTTTTCCAAAGCCTGGGGTCTCCATGATAAATGAGGCTTCCAGTCAATTCCTAGAATTTGTGATATTTCTTGAGTAACTTTGCAACAAAAGCTGCTCTGTTATCACTTTGGAGAGTTAAAGGAAGTCCAAACCAAGGAATAATTTCCTTTAAAAAGGCTTTAGTGACCTCCGAAGATTTCTCAGTCCTGGTGAGGTAAACTTCAACCCATTTTGAAAAAGTGTCACCAAAGGCCAGCAGATATTGAAAATTTGATGACTCAGGCATCATGGTAAAGTCTACCTCCCAGAGGCCTGGGAATCCAAAGCATAAGGAAGCTACAAGGAAAGCATATCTGGAGGGGTGTTATTCTGTGTTTGTTCACGGAGCTGATTACAACACTGTGTAATTTACAACACTCACTCTGTCGCCCAGGCTGGACTGCATTGGCATGATCATAGCTCACTACAGCCTTGAACTCTTGGGCTCAAGCAATCCTCCTGCCTCAGCCTCCCGAGTAGCTGGGACTACAGGTGCGCACCACCATGCTTGGCTACTTTTTAAAAAATGTTTTGTAGAGATAGGATCTCACAATGTTGTCTGACCTCCGATTCTTGAAGGTATATTTTCCCAAGTCATCTTCATCATGGTACATGTGGTAAGCTGAACACTGGCCCCCAAAGATATGTCCATGTCCAAATCCTCAGAACCTATGAATGCTGCCTTATGTGGCAAAGACTTTGGGGTGTGATTAAGGATCTTGAGAATGGGGGATGATGCTGGATTATCTGGGTGGGCCCTAAATGTCCTTATGAAAGAGGCAGAGAGAGATTTGACACAGACAGAAGAGGTGGGAGTCAATGTGACCATGGAGGCAGAGATTGGAATGATGCGACCATAAGTCAAGGAATGCAGGCAGATACCAGATACCAGAAGAGACTAGGAACAGATTCACTCCTAGAACTTCTGGAGGGAACACAGTCTTGCTGACACCTTGATTTTAGGATTTATGTCCCCTCAAGACTGTGAGAGAATAAATTGTTTTAAGCCACCAAGTTTGTAACAAATTACCACAAACTTGGTGGCTTAAAACAACAGAACTCTGTTCTCTCATGGTACAGTTCTGGGGGCCAGAAGTCTGACATCAAGATGTCAGCAGGGTTGATTCCTCTCTTTAAGGAAGAACCTGTTCCATGCCTCTCTCCTATCTCCTGGTGTCTGCCAGAAATCCCTGGCATTCCTTTGCTTGTATTAATAGATGTTGCACCCCGATCTCTGCCTCTAGCTTCACAAGGCCTTCCCTTCTGGTCTCTCTTCTGTGTTTCTCCTTTACTTATAAGGACACTTGTTAATCCAAAATAATGTCATTTCTAGAACCTTAATCTGATTACATCTGCAAAGCCCCTTTGTCCAAATAAGGTCACATTAAGAGGTATACAGGGTTAGGACTTGGACTTATTTTTGGGGAGGGGGACACAGTTCAACCTTCTACGATCCCCTTAAGACTATTATCCCACTTTAAAGAGAGATCTGGAGTAGCATGTGATAGTGGATTGGCTCTATAAATGGGGACTAGAAGAGTGGGTAGTGATAAATCCAGGCCTAAATTGGATTTTCTAGATACCTTGTCTTCAGATCTAAGACAAGAGAAAATCACAAAAAGGTATTTGTTGCATTCTGAAATGCTTGCGATATTTCTTAAGTGATCCAAGGTAGACGGACTTTAGATGTAGGAATGGACACAGTGTGTCTGGGTCTGATGAACAAGCTCAGTTAGGAGAAAGAACAGTAAACTATATTTCATGACTTAATTCCCAGTCTTTTCCCAGGTACCAGCGATTTGGGCAGCAACACAGTTATCCTTCCTTCTTACACAGGAAACAGGAATAGTAATATCTGCTCTGCTTATCTAATAGGTATTGAGATAATATGTCAGAAATAATTTAAGGAACAGTAAAGTCATATAAATGTAAGTCCCTATGATGAGTAGACAGGCATTAGACTTGAAACTATATTTGAAATGACATAGACAATGAATTCTCATTATTTGTGGTAGTTACTTTCTATAAAATTGCTGCAAATGCTGAATTAAATACTGAACCATAGCTCTTAGGGGTAACACAGCTTTAAATTCCTGTTAGCCTCTGGTCACAACATTTTCACCAACCAGTCAATACATGACCTTGTTTTACATATGTTTCTTTAAAAAGACATCCTATTAAATATATATTGTTGATTCATTAACATTGAACTCACAGCCAATGATGCTATAACTCATGTGCAAACAAAGCTTATCTAACACATATACTTTCTCTATAAGGCATATCACAGCCTTCTTTTGCTCAGGAACACTAGACAGAACTTCAGCCTTATGCATGGGGCTATTCAAACAGCAAAATCACCAACAAAAAAAAGCACAAAAATGCAAAGAATGTAGTACTAAATATACAGTGGGAAGGGCAGTTGTTTTTAGAATGAGAGTGAAAAAAAGTTAGAGTCTGGGCTGGTCCGAAGGTAGTGAGTTATCTCACTTGATTGTTCAGTCAGTTACAGATTGAACTCCTTGTTCTACTACTTTCCCCCCTCCTCACTACTGCACTTCACTAGTCTTAAAAAAAAACAAGAAGAAGCTAGAGCCTGGCCTTGTTCCACCTCAGCTGGGAATGTGTGCAGGAAATTTTTCACTACTCTATGTATAATTGTGGATGAACAAAAGCACCATGAGTATTGATGTGGGGGGTTACAAATTAATTTTAGGTAGGCAAATTTGCAAATACAGAGGACCTTCAGGCTGAGAAATGGTATCCATTTGTTCTGTTTTATACTTTATAACTTTCTCCAATGATCCCGTTGCATTTGATTTTTTTTTTTTTTTGTCCAGGAAACATCTCCTCACAGAATGATGCACAGTGTAGGAGAAAGATCCAATCACACAGCAGGTGTGGAGCTACCTAGAGATACCTGGAGAATAAAGGGAATGGTGGGAAAGGACCATGTCAGCTTGTTTCCACTGCCAACAGTAACTGGATGACCAGCACATAAATCAATGTCAGTGGAATGAAGGTGTCAGTGCAATTGCTGGTGAGTCCTATCACCTGCTGTCTGCCTTCCCAAATCATTTTATCACTCCTTCTCTCTTCTCTCAATTTCTCTGGCAGTTTAACTGTGACCGTCTGGCTGGCACGTGGTACAACCATACTCCTGATCCATTATCATGATTGTGTGATTGCTTCCTGACCACACACCCTCCCCTCCTCCTCAAGGAAGCCAGGCTCCCGGGCGGTACCAGCTGTTTAGGCTTACATTACTCTTTGTCCCATCCCACCCCACACTCTGCACCATATCCCCTGAAGTAGAAACAGCCCCCTTCCTGGTTAGGCTTCCTGACACTCCAAGTCTAAGACTCTCAGATACCCACACCATGTGGCAAAGAACCTCCCTGCTCGCTGATTTCCCGCTCTTTCCTTGCAGTGATCTCTCCAGACACAAGTCCTGAGCTAGGAGGCCAGAGGTTTAGTGGAGGAAATGAAGGGCCCCGAAACCTCAGTGCTGACAAAGGAGTGACCCAGTGACTGAGGATGGCTCCAGCTCAGTAAGAAGGGAGGGAGAGGTGGAGCCAAATAAGGTGCTCACCTTGAAATGGGCTCCAACTTGAGGGCCCTCTGGCCTGCCACCCAAACTTCCCCATCTCAGATCTTCACATTTTCTGCCACTTTGTCCCCAGGAAAGCTGGAAGACAGAATTGGGCTCAGGGGCCCTGGAGATGTGGGATTGATTTCTGCATCCCAGATGGCTCTTGAGTGAGCCCTGGGGCTCCATCCCAGGCCTTGGAACCAAACGCCTTATGTCTAAAACCTGCTCCCTGGCTCCAGATGACCGTATACTTAGGATGCCCTATTTGCTCCTTTGTAGAACTGAGAGGACTACAGTGTTTAACTCCTAAGATTATGGCACAGTCCAAATGCGATATTGCACTTAAATTTTTAGCAAGGCCCTAAATATTAAGCCCTACATAAATGGTAGCTACAATGATAATGTTATCTACAGAAGAGATGAAAGAGAATGGGAAAAAAATGAAGAACAGGAAAGAGGGATCGTGTTTGAGGAAAGCCCAAGGTTCCACAAGACTTGTTGACAATGTAGATTTGGGATATGATCAAAAATGCTTCCAGGGATTTTAATCTGGAAGAGACTTTAGTCTGGATGGTGGGGCTGGGAACAGAAAAGAGACAAGAGAGAGGCACATCTGGATTGGAGACAGGGGGCAGGGGGAGTCCCCGTTACTTGTTTTTAACAAGCTGGGTTTGAGGGACTGTGTCCAGCAGTTTGAATTGCAGATTTGTGCTCCTGAGAGACAGAAGGAAGAGAACTGATAATCAGGGAATGGTCCAAATAGAGGTAACAGGAACACTGAAATGATGGCCACAATTGCTAAGTGGATAATGTGGAGGTGAAGAGGACAGAAGATGAAATGAGGGAACTGTGCCATCTGGATAGCATAGGAGAAAGAGGAGCAAGGAGCCATGGAGGGGTGGAAGGAAAATCAAGATGCCATAAAAAGCTAAGAATAAAAACAGCCTATAGGACAGAGGGCAAGGGGTTGTCTGGGATTAGGGGAGAGGCAGGGGTCAGACTGTAAAGAAATAACATAGGGGGATTTCTTGGGGTGTTGGAAGTTGTTTTGTGTCCTGGTAGCAGTAGTGATAACAAGAATCTATGCATGTGTTAAAACTAGTAGGGCTGTATGTTAAAAAAAGAATTCCTTTTGCTATATATAAGTTAAGAAATAACAAGGAGAGCCTGTGGGAAAGTTGATAAAAGACCAGTGGACGTGCTCAGGGGTCAGACGTTCCAAAGAGCAATTGTCCTTTCTCCCATCTTTAGAATTTCCCATCCCATTTCTCTTCCTCATTCTTTCTCCCATATCCATGCAGAACTCTAAGGAGAAAATCTATTAGACCTGTTCTTCCTCAGACCTTAAAGCAAGTCCACTAATCCAACTCGAATCAAGATAATTCATAAAGTCACGACTCTCACAGTTCAAAGGACAAGGGGAAAAGGAATTGAGGGCACCTTATTTAATCCTCCCAAGAATCATTATTATCTCCACCTTATGTGTTAAGAGGTTATGTAGAAGAGTTAGGAGCATGGACTCTGCAACCAGAATGCCTTGGGGTCATAGTCCTGTTCTCAACAGCTGTACAAGCTTGGCTAAGTCCCTTAACCTCTCTCTGTGCCCGAGTTCCCTTGCCAGTGAAATAGGGATAACGAAAGTGCCTACCTCACAGGGCTTATGTGAGGAGCTGGAGTTAACATGTGTAAAGTACTTAAAACAGTGCTAAACTCATAAACATGCTACGTGATTTTTAAAAAATTTGCAGATAAGAAATCAAGTCTCAGGGATTTTCAGTAATTTGCCCAAGGCATACCAAATATACATATTGGGAGAGTGTTATCAAAATCTGAAATTCGAAATTCTTTCTGGCTGCCTTTAAAGTGTATAATAGGGAGTGGAGTGTGACAGAAATGAAAGAGTTTGTGCTTTAGCGTGAAAAATGGAAAGTGACAAAGTAAGGAAATGAACGTTTTGGAAAAGAAATGATGGTAGAAATGAGAAATGAGAGGAAAGCTGTGATCAAAGCTTTTGTAAGCTCACGTGGAATTCCCATGTGAAAAATAATCAAAGACAGAAAAGAAGTGGGGCTGTATTCCCAATTTGCATTTGATATTTTACTCGATACTTCTCTAGGGTGGCATCCGAAATTAAATATGGCAGAATATTTCAGCTGAATGAAAACACCTGGGGGTAGTATTTGTTTATAGCATAATTTATTTGCAGGACACAGTGAATGCACAGGTGACTTGACATGAGTAATCAGTTAAAGTTGTAGGATGCATGACAAGCTAAAAAATGATAATTTATGATTACAGCAAGTCCTCACTTAATGTCATCATTAGGCTCTGGGAAACTGTGACTTTCCGTGAAATGACATACTGTATGCCCAAGGAACTTAATTCTTGTTTATATCAATTCACTTATGGTAAAATTGGTTTTGTACAGTACATCGTTTCGCTTAAAGTCATGGTTTCCAAGAACCTATCAACAACGTTAAGCGAGGACTTACTTACGTATGCATGTATTTATGCGGGTGTAGGCTAGTCATCCGTTGTCAATTTAGTAGCACTACCACTTCCTTCTAAAAATGAGATTTATTTTTTCCCAGAACCTCTGTACGTTCTGGATTAGCATTTGCCAGTGAGAAATATGCATAAGAAACTTGGAAGGCGGAAACAAAGTGGTAGTCATTGTTTCCTGGAAGATCATGGCGGTCAGGTAGGACTTTGTAATATCTCCACAAGGTCCCACTTGTAGATCGTATCTGACCTAGCAACTTTGCAATGTCTCTGTAAATTACAACTTTAGTATCATCATGGTGACAAGGCATGGCATCTTCTCAGACCGCCCCACATCAATTAGCAACTTCCCTCCTCCTTTCAATGCTTTACACTGACATCCATCCTCTAATTGCAATCTTACAGCTCTTCTGCTCCTCGCATTCTTATTGAACACTTAATTCTTAATTAAATACCTTATTTCTGTAACATTTGTAGTGGCTGTTTTCCCGACTAAATCCGGGCTGATACTATAATATGTGTACATATCCTAGATCATCCAAGACAGCCCCAATTTCATTAACAAATCTCATATTTTCCTGCAGAATCCCTGGCATTCCAACACTACCAGTATGCCTAAGACCCACAAAAACAGACCATACCAAATGCTGGTGAGGATGTGGAAACAGGAACAGTCCTTCATTGCTGGTGGGAATGCAAAATGGTACAGTCACTTTGGAAGGCAGTTTGGCAGATTCTTACAAAGCTAAACATAACCTTACTATAAATCCATCACTTGTGCTCTTAGGTATTTACCCAATGGAGTTGAAAATTTATGTTCATACAAAAACCTGTACACAAATGTTTATAGCAACTTTATTCATAATTTTCAAAAACTGAAAGCAACTAAGATATCTCTCAAAAGGTGAATGAATAAACACATTGTGGTATATCCATAGAATGGAATATTATTTGGCAATAAAAATAAATGAGCTATCAAGCCACAAAAACACACAGAGGAACTTGAATTACATATTTCTAAGTGAAAGAAGCCAGTCTGAAAAGGTTACAAACGATAAGACCCAATTATACAATGTTCTGGAAGAGGCAAAGCTATAAGGATCAGTGATTTCCAGGGTTCAGGGATTCAGGGAGGGATTAAGTAGGGGAAGCATAGATTTTAGGGTGATTAAAGTATTCTGTACGATAAAACCCATAGAATTTTACAGCACAGAGAGTAAACCTTAATATATAGAAATAAAAAACTCATTTAGGAGGTCAAGGAATCAAATAACATGATGTTTGAGATATCCCTCTTGCCCTAATAACCTATAAAAACAGTGAATATTATCCTCTGAATTTCAGGACACATATGACAGTTTTAGTAGTATGAAGATTTGGGGAATTTTAAAATATTTTGTTTGAGATCATTTCTACTCAAGCATTTAGCTCCTAAGTTAACATTAACTATAGCTCCAAGTTTGATTGCACCACGCATTTTTCTAAGCACTTACTTTCCATATGTCAGATATTGGGGATAATGAGATGAACAAGTTTTGGCTCCTGCCCTGTAGCAAATGAATTTAGGGAATGATAATGGAAGAAAAAAAATCAATGGTTACATGACTTTCAGTGTCACAAAACTGACTGTTACTAAATCTTATCATTCCTCACATTGCTTGACTTTAAAAGAGGGGTCATAGTCCACCTCATTGCGTTGTTAGGAATAATTTCTAAATGTGCTTAGAAAAATGCCCAGCACATAGGAAATGATCAATAATATTATTATTATTTTTGAAATTGACCATTTTGAATTTAGAAAACTTACATCACTGGCTATGGAATAACAACTCCATAGGCAATTCTTTAAAGCTAATAAACAGACCTAATTCTCACAAGTCTTCAATCCTCATCACTCATCATTTCTACATCCGTCTGGCTCATAAATACTTTTTCATACCATGGTTTATATCTTTGCTTAATATCAAGGAGGATGGATGCCATAAGAGAGCCAAACTCAATGACACTACTAATGCCTTTTTCATAGGTATAAGCGAAGCCGGCAGTGTGCACGGCCACCAACGAACCTTTTGAATCAAACACTGGGGATCCAGAAGCCCCAAAGTAAAAAGAGGTGTCATAGGTAATCACATCAGCGTTGTCAGCTATTTTCTTGAAACTTCTCTGAGTGAACATATGGATATGCTGCACACCCTCTGCTTTTCTAGCCTGAATGTGTTGCTGACATTTCTCTTCTCTCTGATCCTGAGAGATTACAGCACAAGCATCATGATGCTTTTCCTTTCCATATGGATGGCCAACAATATGTATCAACCCACTAAGGGGTACAGGAGTGACTCCATGATGTAGTCCCGCAGGTACTTCTTGTCCATTTTCCTTCAACTTCAGGACAGCATAGTCAAGAGTTTTATCAGATATCTCAAACCAAGGTTCAACGAAAAAGCAGTTCTTTTCTTTCTCTGAGGATTCCATATAACCAAATGTCACCCTGACACACTGACCAATTATGGCTGCCCACTTACTTGGCTCTATTCCTTCTCCCACAATGTCATTTATTACATGCCGACAAGTTAAAATGAATAAGCCTTTAAAAACAAAGCAGGTGGCAGAACCCATAATTCCATTGTTGTCCCAGAATATGTACCCAACTGACTTACCGAGATGTCCAAGAAGTTCTACTATTTTCATCGGAGTAGAGTTTTTTGTTACTTTCCCAAAACTTGTCTTATGCAATTTAAATAATGACGTTTTCCCCTTTCTTTTTTTCATTTTTTCCTTGAAATTTTCTCTGATTTTTTCACTTTCTTTTTTCAAACAGGGGTACTGGTCTGCAATGTATTCTCTAAACACAGAGGTGTTTCTTTCCGCCGACTCAGAATTCTCAGCAGCTGCTGCCCTGGGATCCATTCTTTTCATAACCTTAACCTGAAAGAGCTTGCCCTCTAATTCATCGACTGGCTGGGTGCTTTCTAAAATGGTGTCCAGGTTTTCAATGAGTTTCCAATCATCCGTCTCCAAACAGGAAAGGAATCTGCCATCCTTGCACAGAGCATCCTTGATGGTTTCTCCTTTGAAAGCATAGATGCAGAGTTTGTACCCTTCTTTGTGAAGTTGCCCACATTTAACGATCTTTTTCTTGTACTTTCCAGCTCCAATTGCGTGAATGTAAAATTTGACACACTCAGTAGATGATACCTCGTCACGCCGGCCAAATAGTTGGTTACTTTCTTTCTGATTATTTTTACTTTGGGCAAATGTAATTACCACCTGGCAGCTTTTAGGAAAACAACTGAGGGGCATTCCAAGGTTGATGAATCCTTCAATTCCTTCTTTGCCACATACCAGCATTTCTCTGCCTTGGTGAGTTTCTGTCTCTTCTCTGACAGCCTCAAGAGTGTTGAGAGCCATGTATAAGCAATCTTTCTCACTCCCTATGAGCGTATATTTCATTTTTTTGTTTTTCCTCTGGTTTATATCCAAAGTAACATTAATCGTCTTATTTGGGGGCATGGTCTGGTCTTCTGGATTTTTCTTAGGTGAACGGAATCTTTGAGCCTTGGTGTTAGTTATATCTCTTGGACCTCCTTTAGATTTCATCTTCATTGGAGAAGTACTGCAATTACTCTCTTGTTCTTTGGGGACCTAGAAGCAATGTTAGATATTTTAAAACTCCAAATGCAACCCTAGTCTTTTGTTTTTCTTTTTAGTATGAAATTCACAAAGTTTCTCTGGGAAACTCAGAACCGATCAAAGTGAGTAGAATTAAATCAGTATTTGACTTGGGATCCAAAATAAAAGCTGAGCTACCTGTCACATCAGTCGAATAAGCTCTTGATATCACTACACGGGCAAATTTTTCCAAGAAATATGAGGGAAGAAACACAACTTTTTTTCCAGATGCATCAAAAACAGAGATTCTTGACTCTACTATGTCTATCTGAAATAGTGTCATTTCAGGTCTTGTTTACTATTTTCAGCTATATAATTTTTATATTTTCTGAGCATAATAATGGATCATACCAAAAAATTTGTTCTTAAAATACTGAATTCAGCAAGAATGAGTTACCATGATTTATCAGGCATTAAATATTTTTAAAAATCCCCATCATTATTTAACTAATCATTTAGTCATAATAATGTAGTTTTCTAATAATAAATACTTTGAGTCACCCAGCATATATCATAGAAAGAGCTCAAATTATTTCCTCTGTTACATCTATTAATCTCAAAATTCTATAAAATGAGGGGGAACAAATATGGCTTATCTGATGGAGTCTTTTTGACGGAGAAACTAAGACACAAAGTTTTTCTTGTAAGTGCCCTTTTTAGAGACACATAATAACCAAAAAACAAAGTGAGTACCAGAATTCCAAATCCTAGTCCCATATTTTTTCCATTAGACTTCTGTATATATTATTTTTTGTAAATGTTGTATCCATGCATTCCATTTTTATAGGGCATTATCTTAAGAACTAGGGGATGTGGGGAGGAATTAAATAAGGAGGATGAATCAAGTAGCAGAAACTGAATGAAAAATTAAGGGCATGATTCCTATGTCTAAAAGATACATTTGTCCCAAGTCATATTATCATAGCATGGGTATCAACAGACATGGGTTCGTATGCCAGCAATGCCCCTTACTGGTAATGAGAATAACAATGCCAGGAATGTTGTAAAGATTAAGTGTAACATCACTGTGTGACAATGCTTAGCACAATGATTGGCACGTGATAAGTTAATTTTGTTCTCCTTTTTTGTAATAATACTAATATTCTGGATCAAAAAAAATAAACAAAAAAAGCTAAGGTAATAGAAATTTACTCTGGGCATACATACAAACTCTTAAAGAACATTCTTTCAGTCCAATGCTGTCAGAAACACCCTTGCCATGCACCCTATTGGAGCACTATAATAGACTCCCAACTTATTAAAATGACTCTTGGGTAGATATGGACATTTTTGAAAGGGGAAAAGGGATAGTATATAGTTATTTGTTCACTCTGTCATGGAGTAGGATAGAGAAAAACAGAACTAGACTTGGATATTCTAGATACTTGGATGTTCTAGTTTTCTAAACCAGGACAAATAAAACAATTTGAAGGGCCAGGTGTGGTAGTTCATGTTTGTCCTAGCATTTCAGGAGGCCAAGGCAGGAGGATCGCTTGAGGCCAGGAGTTTGAGACCAGCCTGAGCAAGAGCATGACCCCGTCTCCATAAAAAATAGAAAAAATATTAGCCAGGAATGGTGGTGTGTGCTTCTAGTCCCAGCTACTCGGAAGGCTGAAGCAGGATCACTTGAGCCCAGGAGTTTGAGGCTGCAGTGAGTATGATGCCACCACTGCACTCTAGCCTGGGCAACAGAGTGACCCTGTCTCAAAGAAAAAAAAAAAAAAAAAAGAAAACAAGGTGAAGAATTTTAAGTTGCATTCTCAAATGCTTACTGTTCTTCTTAATAAGTTAAAGGAAACAAGAAAAAATCAAACAACCCTATCAAAAATTGGGAAAAGGACATGAACAGAAATTTTTCCAAAGAAGACAGAATAATGGCCAAAAAACATGAAAAAATGCTCAACATCTCTAATCATCAGGGAAATGCAAATTAAAACCACAATGAGAAATCACTTATCTCCAGTGAGACTGGCCTTTATCAAAAAGTCCCAAAACAATAAATGTTGGCGTGGATGCGGAGAGATAGGAACACTCATACACTGCTGGTGGGACTGCAAACTAGTACAACCTCTGTGGAAAGCAATATGGAGATACCTTAAAGAAATACAAATAGAAGTACCATTTGATCCAGCAACCCCATTACTGGGCATCTACCCAAAAGAACAAATGATACTCTATAAGAAAGACACCTGCACCCGAATGTTTATAGCAGCACAATTCACAATTGCAAAGATGTGGAAACAACCCAAGTGTCCATCAATACATGAGTGGACTAATAAAATGTGGTATATGTATACCATGGAGTACTATTCAGCTTTAAGAAACAGTGGTGATATAGCACCTCTTGTATTCTCCTGGATAGAGCTGGAACACATTCTACTAAGTGAAGTATCCCAAGAATGGAAAAACAAGCACCACATGTACTCACCATCAAATTGGTATTAACTGATCAACACATAAGTGCACGTATAAGAATAACATCTATTGGATGTCGGGCAGGGGGGGAGGGGGGAGGAGGGAGGAGGGGACGGGTATATGCATACACAAAGAGTGCAATGTGCACCATCCGCGGGATGGACACACTTGAAACTCGGACTTGGGAAGGGAGGGGGGGCAAGAGCAACATACGTAACCTAAACATCTGTACCCCCATAATATGCTGAAATAAAAAAAAAAAAGAAAAAGAATAAGTTAAAGGAGCATTTTAAACTCAGAAGAAATACTATGATTTGATATGGCACAGAGCTTGATTAGTAGAAAAAGCCCTGACTACATGTCAGTAAACATACTTCCAAGTCTTCACTTTACTCCTGCTTTAAGCAACAGTTCATTTCTCTTCTCTCCTCCTCATAAACAAATTGAGGATGGCAAAATCTTCCCTGCCTGCCTAACAAGGTTATGGTAAGAATAAATATATAAAAATTGTTTAAAAAGGGTAAAGCACTATTCAAATGTAGGTTGGTATCATGGTTGAATAGATTAGCCACATTTGGAATGGTATGTATTTTCACGCTATGAAACACCTTTAATTTTGTTTTTATTTCATAGTTTAGTGTAATATATTGTATTTGATTTTTACAGTTATTCAAGAAATATTACAATAGCTTTTTATTAAAGGATTCCTTGATATGGCTGAGATTTGTATTACAACTCCCTTCCCTGCAGCCACCCCCCCAAACTAGAAAAGATAAAATACATGAGAAAGATTTTAACTTATTCAATATTCCCAACACACAATGAGGTAAGCTGTTGGCAGAAAGAGCTATAAAACCCAATGCCAAGGGTGGCTAAGGCTAATATCAGTATACAAACAACCCCCTGTGTATCTGTGGGTTTCCCATCTGTAGATTTAACCAACGGCAGATCAAAAATATTTGGGAAAAAAATGGATAACTGTGTTTATAGTAAACACATATAGATTTCTGTTTCTTGTCATTATTCCCTAAATAATATAGTAGTATAACAACTGTTTATATAGCAGTTTACCTTGTATTAGGTAGTTTAATTAATCTAGAGATGATTTAAAGTCTACAAAAGAATGTGCATAGGTTATACACAAATACTAAGCCATTTTATGTTAAATATAAAGGACTTTAAGCATCCATGGATTTTGGTATCCGGAGGGGTCCTGGAAACAATCCCCCATGAACACTGAGGGACAACTGTATTCCATAAATAGAATTTACAGACATACCTGAGGAAAATAGTGGTCGATTTTCTTATTACACTTTGCATCAAACCGGGTCTCCGATCTGCGCTTCTTACTGCTCATGATGAATTGAAGATGAATAGATTGGTTCAGCTGAGACACTAATTTCAAAAAGGTTCAAGTTATAGCAGTTTCTTCATAGACATCATTAATTATGCAGAGGAAAAGATTAACTCTCATGTCCCACCTTTTCCCCTGAGCTCCAGCCTCACTCTCTCTGGAGATGTTAGCTTAGCAAGTAGATAGTTTATTCACCAAGGGTAATCACCCCAACACTAAAAGCTCTCTTTTACACAAAACTACTTGTCAGACACTATACTAAGCACTTTACAGAAATTATCTCTAATTGCTAATCCCCACAGGTTCCATGGAAAGTGGGTATATGTACATTTTGCAGATGGGAAAAGTATAGGTTAGAGAAGGTAGGTGATCTGCCCAAGGCCAGAGCTACATGGCAGAGCTAGAATTCACATACAAGTATTAATACCCTACAGAAGAGTTTGCAGTCGGAGAATTCAAAAAGCTGTTCTGTTTACATTGATGTTAAATTCTGGTCTGCATTTAAGATGGAGATGGCAAGGGATGGTAAATGACAGGCAAATGGGTGGGAAAAGAACTGGACAGTACCATGATGACAAAATAAATTTGGAATGAGACTTCAAAAAGAAATCTGGAATGTCTGCCAGAGGTTGATAGGGAGGAACGTGAGTGGCTGCATTAAGTTTTTTGTTTAGAGGGGTATTTTTCCCTCTATCTTTCCTCTCATGTCTCCTTAGAAGAGAATGAACAATTTAAATAAAATAGTAAAATCTCCAATAGAGATAAATACCAGTAGAAGGACGAATAGCACTGGGGGCAGCAGCCATATCTGTCTTCAGTACCTCAACATCTAAAACAATGTCCGGCACGTGGCAGGCCCTCAATATAGACACATTTATAAAGATACATTCACGGAGGGAACGGAGTAGGCATATGATGTACTATGCCCTGTTCTAAGTGCTTTTCATAAACTACCTCATGCAATTCTTACAACCCTATAAGATAGGGATTATTGTCCCATTTGGATTTTAGATTATAGTCCCACAAGATAAAGAACTTGAACAGAGATGTTAAACTTTTCCTTAAGGTCATGGCACTCCAGGGAGTGTACTTTTGAGACTTTTCATTATGAACATTTGTAACATAAAAAAAATAGAAAATGGTATAATGAACCTCCACATACTTATCTAGTTAATTATGGCTCAAGTTTTTTTGCAAACTTACATCATCTTTTTATTCAACTAGATTATTTTACAATTAAAGGCATCGTGACGTTTTAACCCTATCACTTTCCATACCTCAAAATTAAGGACTTTTTCTTATATAATCACAATACTAACTTATTCACACCAAGATCCAAGTGAGGGACACAAGTTGTCTTGAATTATGTCTTTTAAGACTCTTTTATCCTAGAAAAAGAACTGATTTGTTGAAGTGAACAGAGAAGTTGTTTCTATAGGATGTTCACCCTCCTGGGTTGCTTCTTCACATTGTTGTTTAACCGATGTTCTATCCCCTGTATTTCTTGTCAAGTAGAAGTTATCTACAGACTATGTTCATTCCCCTAACCCTTCCACTATGGAACAGGACCCCTGGCTGTCTCATTTACTGGTAATGAGCTACTAAGGAAATCCATTACCCTCCGAGCCTTAGGCTCCTCTTTGTAAAAAGAGGCAATGATTCTAAATAAGATAATGAATATCACAGTCCTATCTCAATGTCAGTATTTATAGACCATCTGAGTTCAAATATCAAGTCACCACATACTAGCTACATGACCTTGGGCATATTAATTAACTACTCATTGCCTCATTATTCTCACCCTTAATGGGAGTGGTGATAGAATCAACCTCCATTTAAGTGAAGATTGAAAAATGTAATCCGTGTAGAGCCTTTAGAACAGTGCCTTGGCATGTGATAGGCTGCCCAATAAATATCACGCTGCTGATATTTATCAATATCAACACACTAACCACAGGGATACTTTTTAAACAGCAGGGAACCTAGGAAAACAAAAATAGATACATCACTGAACAACTGGACTATGCTGTAAGATCCTTGAAGACAACAATTGCCCAACAATTAAGAAAGTTTGGGAGTTCCCTGTGTCTTTCACGATGTCTCATCTAATGTAGTCTGGGAGAGGGCGCAGGTGCTTCAGGAGTGACTAACAGACACAGGCTAACAAAGGAAATGAAAGTGGGCTGGAGGAAACATGCAATTTGTAGGCCACTGGCTTGTACTGGAGCAGTCACACTGGAAAGGGGCAAGAGGTTAAGAAAACCCCCCAATATTTTTCCCCTTTCCACATTGTTTCCAGTATCCAAACTGAACCATGTTGTATTAAAATATAAAATGTCCTTAGCTATCCTATTCCAACCTCTGTCTTATAGTTGAAAGTCAATGTTCTACTTACTTTGACTTCCTACAGGAAAGAGATAAAGCAATACAGCCTGTCCCGAGTCCCATCTCCAGTCCACCTGGCAACTCCCCTTTGGAATTTCTGTCTTTCTCAATCTCTCTTTCCCACCTTCTCTCTCTCTCCCTCCTTCCTTTCTTCCCTTTTCTCTCTTCCCTCTCTCTCTCCTTCAGGCTTTCCTGAGTCAAGGATCAATGGTGACCCTAAACCTTATCCAAGCCCAACACCCACCTCATCCAAGCCCACCACCTAGCTCCCATAAGCACAAGAAGTGGCCACTGAAATAAAACCCGTGCCTTCCTTGTCCCCTAGATGGGCAGTGCTGTCAGGCCCTGGCCTCCAGGACCCCAGCCCCTTCCCCTTCCAGCCCAGGAAGGCTCCAGCACCAGCACCCACCCCGCCTAGCACCAGAGCACCAGGGCACTCACCAACGGGGCTTCGCGCCTTGACCACCGCCAGCACTCGGGCTCGAATTCAGCGCCCAATGCAGGTCTAGCTCTTAATGGAGGAAGTGAAGGACTCCAGAGCTCTGCAGGAAACACAGCTAGTCTGGCCAGGGAGAGCACGCCCATGTTAGCCAACATCCAGATTGAGCAGGAAAGGGCGGAAGTGGGGCTCAGGGTTCCTTTTGCTTCTGGGACCTGTGGTCTGGCAGGCCAATTGCTCACCTTCTTTCACTTTCATATGGCCAGGCCTTTCTTCCTGCCTGAACATTCCACCCCCCTCTCCTCACCGCCGTCTCTCACTTCTTTGCCTCTTTGGACAGCGGGGGATGCCAGGAGACTGGCTGTTCCCGGGCTCAGGTAGCTCCAGAGCAGAAGTAGGTGACACTGTTTATGCAGACAGCCCCACCAGTCTGAAACAAAACCTTCCGAACTTCTTGGTCCCCAGGGCCAGCTTGAGAAACTGACTTCCAGGACCCTGTTCTCTTCCCTGTGAACTTCTTCTCTTACACAAGTACATCAAAAAATGACAAGGACAGAGACAAATTGTACTGTTTCTAGTAATAAGGAAGATTTTCAACAAGCATAAAAGCTTTTAAAAATCTGATCAGATAATCAAAAGGATCCCTAGAAAGTTTCTTTACTCCTAAGGACAAAATAAACTCAGCGCTTGGGCAGCTTAACAAAAAGAAAATGAAGGTCGATCTAAGGCAAGATCTACTTTTCCCACCTTTGAGGTCAGAGAGTCCCTGAAAAGGAGGCTGGAGGGAACACGTGGGACACACTGAGTTGAGGGTGTTCCTCTTGCTGGGGCCTCCTAGAATGTCAAATGTTGGCTCCCAAAAAACCATTAAAACAACCTGTTAATAAGACAAAGCTAAGTTTGTTGCTCACTGAGGTAATGGAAAACAATAACATTTACTTTTACATTGGCTCTCTCTCTCTCTCTCTCTGTCTCTCCTTTTAAACCTTTTCAGGGACAACACTCAGTCCCCTTTTCAAGAGCAACAGCAACTGAGTGTACAGGTTTTTTCCACTCTCTCCCCACCAGCCTGACGTTTTTCTGCACCCCGCTGCTGCCACTGCATCCTGCCAAAACTCCACGTCACCCCAGAACCCAAGGGGTAACTCACCTGTAGGCGAGCCCCTCCCAAACCAAGCCATCACTCGCCTGCACTTGCCCCTGGGGAAACTTTCCCTCCAGCCCCTGGAATCCTTGCACTTTGGAGACTGAACCCGCCTGGGGAACGGTGACTCCGGCATATGGACAGAGAGATCCTGGGTTCTCTTTTTCCCAGGGACAGCAACTTGCCTGTTGCAGAAGCCGATTGTCCGCGCTCGGGCCACCAAGTGGAGCAGCGGGAAAGAGCGAGTGGAAAGGCCGAGCCAGGGCAACGCGCCCACCCACTCTCCCTCCCTACGAGCTCCTCCTTTTTGTCGCCAGCAGGACCTTACCTCACCACCTCGCTGCCCACTGACGGTAATGCCAGCTTCTGATGGCTGGGTTCCCCTAGTCCTGCGTATTTATGGTAAAAGGTCCGGGTCGCGGCTAGGCGGGGCCGATCCGGACTGGAGAGGGCGCGGGAATTCGAAAGGCCGGAGTGCGACCAACCGGGAGGATGGAGGCGGGGCCACCGCGGCAGCTCGTGACCCGCGCGCGCGGGAACATGGCTGTTACCGCCTGGAGAGCTTTGCTGGGGGAAGGCGCGCAGGCGCCAGTCTGGGGCCTGCAGTATGTCGCTTGCTCCCGTGCACAGGAGGCGCTGAGTGGGGATGAGGGGGCTTGGAGATTTGGGCGCTTCCCGGGGGACAGCATCCCCAGTAGGAGGAATAGACACCCCCCCCCAAACTGTGACAATCAGGAAGAAATCACGGATGCAGGCAGAGTGAACGCCCTTACCATAAATCAATTTCTCCAAAAGTGCATCAATATGTGCAGATGTTTACAATCCTGACGAAGGTGGTAGGGACTCCAGTAACATGCATCTCAAAGCGTATGTTCAAAGAAGATGGGAAAAGGCTCACAAGGCGGGCTGCTCTTTAAGGACCTACATTCTGAGCACATGTGCAAGTATTTAATGCTGTGTTGGAGGAGATTGTGGTCACAGAGGTGACAACTTTTATGAAATTTATATGATATATATAAAGTGATAGGGTGGAAAAATGTGTTGGTAACTACACTACATGGGGGAATTTTGAGAAACTCTCCTTAATGTACATACAATAAACCCAGAGTAGCTAAAATCACTGCTTCATCTTCTGTGGGTTCCCTGGAGTTTGGACAGAGTAACCTTTAAAAAAAGATATGAATGCTGACACTTTTCCTCTGGGAGTCACTTTTGGAATCTGTCCTCTTCTGTATTCAGGAAGGATAATCTCAGCTAGTATCTGAATTCCAAACAAGAGCAGCAATAGGTCTCTTACTCTGGAGGCAATTATAGGACATTATTGTGGACGATCTTTTGTCACTTTAAACTTGAGCGAAGTTAACAGCTTTTGCAGGCACTAGGCTGCAAGCACCCATGCAGGACAGGATGTGGTTAGTCAGAAATCATAGATTCAACAGGATGTGGTGAGATAGTCAAAATTCATAAATTGTGGTAGCTCTGTGGGGCAAGAGGGAAAGAGTGTCTGAAACCCCCACCAAAAACTGCGGAGTTTACTGACAACGTCAGAACCTATGGTTTAATTCAACATATATTTACTTAATGTTTACCATGCACAAGACATTGTGCTTGGTGCTATGGGGGTAAAAATTTATCAAGACACAGTCCCTGCTGTGAATGGAGGTGTAATGTTACCCAGACTGAAATAAACCTTGCTTAAGCTAAAAAAAAAAAAGGGGAACAACAACCAAGAAAACCCCAAACTGTACAAAAGCTTCACCACTCACGGTCATTCCTAGAATCTTCAGCGGGTTCTATACCCCTGAGAGTAGTATGCAGTGATTGCCACTGAATCAGCATTTGGCTGATTCTTTTTTCATTGTGGGTTCTGGAGCTGTAATCATCTCAATGACAGTAAGAGATGATGAGGAATCCTGGGGTTCAAATTGCCCAACCACCTGAGAACACTGTTTTGGAGAGCTATCCTGGGGACTCCACTGAACAGCAGCCTGCCATTGGAGCTGACTTGTTAGTACTTGGTATGCTTTTGAGATGTTGCCTGGAAATTAAGAAAAGAATCTCAAAAAGCTATGAAGAAGAGTGACATTTTCCTGCCAGGAATAAGCACTGGTGTGTTGAAGCCACTGAATTTTTTGTAAAGGTATTATGGAGTAAGACCTGTGATGATAGCATAAGACAAGTGGTTAATCAACTGAGAATGTGTTTGTGCAGATGTGAGGCATTTTCTATGGCTTTTTCATTTCTCTCTCTCTTTATTTTCCTTCCTTCCTTCTTTCTTTTCTTTTTGCCCCTTTTACATTTCAGTGTATAAGCAAATAGTGATGTAATAGACAGTAGGCTTAACAACACTTTCTAAAACATGGATGTTAAGAATTCAACATACTGGTAAAATTTGTTTCCAATCTACAGGGTTTTCATTTTTGTTTTTGAAAAAAGCTCTCTCTGTTGCCCAGGCAAGAGTCCAGTGTTGTCATCATAGCTCACTGCACCCTCAAACTCCTGGTTTCCAATGCTCCTCCCTCTTAGGCCTCCCAAAGCATTGGGATTACAGGCATGAGTCACTGAGCCCCACCCAATCTACAAATTAAGATTTATTAGAAAGCTTATTCAAATGATTTTGATAGACTGAAATATTAGTGCAAAAGAATAAAAGGTTATTATTACCAAGGATATAAAATGTGTTCCTACAACTAAATCTACTATGTAGCAAGATATCTATTATTCTTTCTGAAATCTTTATGTAATTTTGTATAATTTTAATCATATTTATTTTAAAAACATTTCTGGTTTGACAAATTGTGCGGTGGCTTATTGGAGAAAAAGTATAAAATAACAACTAATTCTCAAATCTTATATATAAGCAATGAAATATATTTTGGCTTTAGGTATTAGGAAAATAACCGTTTTTTTTTTTTTTTTGGATCAAAGATTACCATCATGTTTTTTCTTCAGTTTTCTACATCTTTGCCATTTTCTTAATTTACATTACTAACTAAAGTTCCCTACTTTAAAAAAAGGTGTAAGTTTGACATTTATTTTTTTGTAGCAACCTTTGGCTCTTGTTTTTTCTTTAAATTTCAGGCAAAATGAAGTCTTAATTTCAAATTACAAAATATAGCTTGTAAGATCTAAACTAAATAAAATTCACTCTCAGGACTACAAACAGGTTTTGAAAAGCTACATTAATCATTAAACTTATTTATTAAGTCTACCAGTTTCTTCTTTTAGAGACCAGAGTTTTTATAATTATAATGAAGTTGCTATTCTCTAAACATGGCCTTGTCAATGTTTCATTTAGCACGCTATTTCTTAATTCTTAGACTAGGTCTATGGACAAATCTTTTCCAGCATAGCTCCAAATGTTTTTTTCTTCTACATTTAATCATTCAATTTGCCGTCAGTAAGTAGCTTTTTTTTTCTTTTTTTCTTTTTCCTTGAAAACTCCTTCCTTGATGGGAAGAAATTACTTTCTACATGCAGGATCAAATATAAAGGTAACAGCATGGGTTGAATTTTCATTCACACACGTATAACACATTTTTATTTCTTGCCTCTTGCTTTTATGTAGTTGCACCGTTAAAAGCAGAATGGATTTAACACAGATTCATTCTTACATATAATTCCTGACTTTTTTATTCTGCTACAGAAATGAAATCTGTCATTATACTCAAAGCTTATACTCTTATCTGATTTTTTGGAAAATATCTAAAAATAATGCTATTGTGGCTTTTCATAGGTTTGTAGTCCATAAACATTAATTCTAATCAAGCCCTCATTTTTATGAATAATTTTATTATGGGAAACACATCAACAATAATACACATGGGTATAATTATTCTGTGATAACTGGTTTGTTTGGAGAATATTTATCATCATTCTTCAATATGATACCCTGGCTAAAAAAGTCATAATTTGATAATGTACCTGTAAGAAATTACATATAATAACATATGTAAAAGTGTAACCTCATCCACATTCTTTAACAAGGCCTTCTTATAGGAAAAGATTATACCATGCATGAAGATGCCTTGTTTTCTATTATTACTCCAGAGTTTATTTTAAAAGCCATAACTGCTTTGTAAAAAAATAAAGAAAATATCAAATACACAAAAAACACAGGTTCATCATACTCTACACAAAGTTTCTTTTTTTGTTTCTTTAACTTATTCTTAATTATTGAAAGCATTGTAAATAAATACTTGTATCATAAAACAAGATGTGTGATCGGGTTAAAAGTGCCACTGTTACTGGTATATAGATTTTTCTTATGACTTCTTTTATAGTACTTAAAAGGTGGGGAGGTGGTGATGTGATTACGCAGCAAAGCCTAGCTTGTCCATTTGACTACTTTTATTAACCTGGTTAAGACTTACGTCTGCCCAGGGAACGAGTAGGCAGTGCGTACAGGGAAATGACATCTGGGACAGAATTGCTTTGAGCTGCTTTCTGAGCTTAGCATTTACACTTGCCAGTTTCGTTTAGGAGTCTTGATAACTCTGTGAGGAGGTGACATTGTCTTCTCCATTTCACAAAAGAGTTTAGCAAATAATTGCCACGAAACATTCTTTTTTTTTTTTTTTTTTTGAGACAGAGTCTCACTCTTTTGCCCGGGCTAGAGTGAGTGCCGTGGCGTCAGCCTAGCTCACAGCAACCTCAAACTCCTGGGCTCAAGCAATCCTCCTGCCTCAGCCTCCCAAGTAGCTGGGACCACAGGCATGCGCCACCATGCCCGGCTAATTTTTTCTATATATTTTTAGTTGTCCGATTAATTTCTTTCTATTTTTAGTAGAGACGGGGTCTTGCTCTTGCTCAGGCTGGTTTCGAACTCCTGAGCTCAAACAATCCGCCCACCTCGGCCTCCCAGAGAGCTAGGATTACACGTAAGCCACCGCGCCCGGCCGACGAAACATTCTGATGAGGATTTGTACTCCCATTTAAAACTAGAAGCCAAATTGTCTCTAATATTTAACTGCGAAAAGGCACAGTGGCTCACCTCTTCCTACATCCTTTCGTTCCCCCATTCACCCAATCATTTATTGAGTGCATACATCTGCAGTGACAATTTACAAGACCCAGTGCTGCATTCTGCCAAGGTAAAATGTTAAGAGTTCTGTTCTCAAATAGGGAAGATAGAAAAGGCACACAAATAAAATCATTTCCAACATGGTGTCATTCATTTAAAACACATGTTAATTCCTACTTTGTGGCAGGTATTGTGCTGGATATCAGGGATACAGAGATGAGTGAATATGGTTCTCACACTCATGGAACCAGAGAAGTTTAATGCAATATTGTATCTAAGAATAGTGCTTGTCCAGGACACACCTTATAGCCCATCAGATATATGACAATGCACACACATTCTACATTAAATTTATACTTGTTTTCTGTTTTTGAAAGTTCTTGAAGAAATGGAAGGAGAAGCTGATGTGGGAAATTTTTCTTTAATCTTCACTCTTCCCTGTATACACCTTTACCGGGTGCCTTTGCAGTTCCTCCCCGTGCTGTCAGTGCCAGACTTGGCTTTGTGACTTGCTTTGGACAGTGGGATGTGTCAACAGATAGGACCAACGCTGTGCTGAGCAGGACACCGAAAACCATCGGGTCTTTCTGTTTGCCTCTTGGGGTTCCCTCATGACTGTGAAAAGAACATGCCCCTACCAGCACTACCTCATTAGGTGGCGCAAGGCTTAATGAGGTCGTCTGTGTGATGATCCACGAAACGTATCTGTCGCGAATGCTCCATAAATGGTAGGTAGCCTTTGTCATTGTTACTACTCTTATTAGTACCATGTTACTCTGTTTTGGTGTATACTTCTCTAGAAGGTTGCACATGATGTTTGGGTTTTGGATAAATATTGGCAAATTACTCTCCCAGCAGCAGGAAGAGATGATGTTCATTTCAACTTAAGATCCAAAGTGTTGCGAGATCAAGATTCCTAAGAGTCAGATCACAGAGACTCCAGCTCCGCCCAAGACCAGGAAGGCAGAGAACCTAAGAAGCTTCCGCTAAGGCTCCGAAGGGCGCTGCCCGCCCTAGCCCAACTCCATAGGCTCCAAGGAGGAGGCTGCTGGCAGGCTGGGGCCTGTCTCCTTCCAGAAGGGCAAAACCCACCGCCCCCGCTTAGTTGCAGCCTGAGGCCCGGGCTCCGGGACAGCGAGGACAAGCAGGGTGGAGTGATCTGGAGTGGCCTCCGCCCTTCCTCGTACAACAGGACTCAGAAACCTGCCCCGCTCTTCTCCAGGCCCCGCCGGCCGACCTGTCCCTCGTTGATCCTCCCGGGGCGCCCGCGGTGCTTCTGGACTCTCAGCTCCTGAAATGAGACCAGCGTGGGCAGCCGCTTTGCAGGGCAGGCCCCGGGCCGCCAGCGAACGCCCTAAGAACCTCGCCCGGCACGGAAGTCTCTTCACGACGGTTGGAGTGCCGCGTGCGGCCAGCAGATGGCGCTAGAGGATAAGCCTGCGGGAACGGCTTGGGGAGGGCGGAGCCGGGGGAGGGATCGATACACCTCCTGCCCAATGGTAGCGCGAAATGGAGATGGTTTATCCAATCCGCAGTTCTCTGGGGCGGAGCTTGAGCCCTTTTAGAAACTGCTTTTCCCTTGCTCAGACAGTATTGGGGAGAAGGGAGTGATTTGCCGAGGTGTAAAGTTGGGGAGGTGAGGGTTCACTTCCATGTGCTCCTCTGAGATCCAGCTGTTGGTCTCTCAAGGAGCTAGAACTGAGGTTGGCTGAGCCTGATGGGGCGGCCTCACCTTTTTGGGCTAACAAGGTCTCAAATGGTCTTTCTCTGCCTTACTAATGTTATCCTGGATTATTGTGAAAACGCAGAGGGGTTCTTGGGGCAGGGCTAAGGAGTCAGCTTTTGTTAATTTAGCTGCCAAGTACGAGGGCTGTCCTGAAAGTATCCCGCAATGTAGTATGAAAAATAGTATTAATATTAACAATGGCTGGATACTTTCCGGACAGCCACGTGTTTCTGGCTTTGAAAAGGAGACAGCAGGTTGGACCCTTAAATATATTTGTTATATATTTTTTCTTGTAGGCCAATATATTACATAATAGGAAGTTTAATTTCCTATCTTTCGGTTTTTCTCCCTAGCCTTTTTATAGCAAAAAGAATAGCAAAAGCACCCTGCAATTTGCTTAGTCATTGCAGCAATTGATTTACTTAATTAAAGCCCAGCAATTAACTTACCTACCGGCCTCCTCCCTTGCTGGTCATTGAAGTAGTTGAATCACATGACTGGACTGACTGGAATCGTTAGCCAGAGATCATTCTGAGTGGCTGTCTTTGAGTTTTGTTTTAATTGTATAACAGATCCTCACAAAAAACAACAACAGAACGGGCAAACAAGAACGTGCAGAAAGCATTGTATTCTGTTCAAAGAGGGTGGATCCTCATGTCATGTCACCAGCAAGGCACGGACTAGCCTCTGATGTCCTCTTCTTGGCTGCCTTGGTGAAGCTGGATGCAGCCTGTGAGGATCATGCAGCAAAGAGAGAAACGAAGTGCTGGAGGAGACCCACCCCTGGGGCCTCACCGTCAGCTGTTGTGTGTGGTTCCAATCAAGTATGGGATAGCTGTCACTCATCTTCCATTGATCTATGTCTCAGACCTATAAACCTGAAGTAGTTTTTATTCAGTCTTTTTGGGGGAAGTTTTATGTGTGTGCCAGACATAATGTTAAGCATTGAAGATACCAAGATAAATGTAACATTGTCCTCACCATTCATTAAGTTACAATCTAGTAGGTAAGAAGGACAAATGAAGAGTTATATGTCCTATAAGACAGGAATGAACAGGATGCAGAGGTAGCACAGAGAAGGCTCCAGGGATGCTGGCACAGAGGTGGTGACACTTGAGATAGAGATCCCAAATTCAGATGTGTCTGCTGTCAAATAACCCTAGGGTCTAGGCATCTGATTCTTCAACACCCCAGTGATGAATTGTAGCTAAAGTTTAGGTCGAGAATTAATCTTAATATTAGCACTTGGAACCACCATGTGTCTGGCCCATCTGGTGGGACCCATCTTTGGTTCAGAGGGATGGAGGAAATATCTTTTAGGATTAGGGCCAAGAGGGGCAGGTTTTATTTGCATACTATTTATAAGAATATTTGAGCATCTGATTTACCCAACATTAGAAGCTTCTGTGAATAATTTGCAGCAGAGATTTATTTGCAGCAGTGGGATCAGGTGATTAGATTAGAAATCTTTAATGCATGTGGTAAGGAGGAATACTGGGCTCCAGCATTTGACAAGAGGAACTGTGATTTTATGATAATGTCTAGAGATATAATTTTGCTTAAAGTTATGCCTCAACTTTGGTTGTGCAATTGTTTCTTTTAGTTTCAATAAGTCTGAATACAGGAAATGTCAATCTACATGGTAGAGAAAAAAGTGAATCTAATGCTGAGAGTAGGTCCTCAATGCCCTATTACTTGGGTAGTAAGAAAGAAGGTCCATCTCTTCAATAAGCACTATGGGCCCTTGATGTGCTTTTAGGTAAATAATTATAGTATGGATCTCGAATTTCTCAATGAATAATTTCTCTGAGTCAGATTTATGGTTTGTGCACAACTAAGAGACTATCACATATTTGGACAGTCCAACCAGTTGCTAGTTGTCAAAGGAGAGTACATCACTCAGGGTTCAGTGCAGGTAAAAGAGATTTAATGCAAAGGATTATATGCTAGAAATCTCTAGGATGATAAGAGCAGTGGAATTCAGGAAGGCAACATTGGAATCACTGAGTCCAAGAACACACCCTCTTCGCTGTAATCCAGGAATCAGGAAGCTGAATTAAGAAATTTACCACCACAAATTCCTCTCCACACCATCAGAGTGAAAGAGTAGACGCTGCAACACTGCTTCTGGCTGCTACTGGTACCGCTGCAGCTACTTCTGGATACCCATGAAGCTAATGGCTAAACACTCACATTGAATGTGGCCAACACTACTGTCTCTAGACACTCACTTTTCCATGACCTAGTTTGCCAAAAGATGACACAGCAGAAAAATGCTTCCATTTTACTTCCACCTTCCAAATAACATCTATTTGGAGGAACCTGATTTACATTCAGAATCTTAGTGCAAATTAGTCTGAGATATTTAACTTTTAGCTTTCCAGACTCTGAGCATGAGAGTGGGGATGGAGAGGAAGCAGGCCTCTCTTCATAGCTGCCAGAGAAGGGTTAACAGTTCTTGCTGTAGTAGAGGAAAGAAGTGCAATTTCTACTGTCATTTGCAAGAGAGGCTGATGTCACAGGTGGCATGGAAGAGAAGAAATGAAGATTACCAAAGAATTTTGGATTTTTCAGGAGCAACACGTGTTATTTTCCTTAAGTTTAAAGGTGTATTTCCCCATTATCTGTTGGGCAGAAAACAAGAACCACCATGCCAGTAACAAAGATGTATCATCCTAGACATTTAGAATGGTAAATACCAAATTCTTTGTAAGTGTATAAGTGAGCTAAGCATTTTAGTTGAGGACTGAAATTGTTTCCAATAAAAAGAAAAAACAATTGGGAGAAAAAATCAGTATTTATTGGAGCTCTAATATGTGTTTTGAACATCCATATAATTCTCTAAAAGTTTTCTAATTAAGAAAGAATTTTCATTATACTTAAAGGAAACAGCCCTCAACACTCTAAATTATTGGCCTATTTTATTGAAGACAACATCTTTTTTTTTACTAGTATTCCATGGGTTCAATCTGATGATCTTGAAGTGGTGAATCTTGTTCATTATTTTTTTCTTCATTGCAGTTCTTATTTTTCTCTTCATTTAATAATATGTATAAGCTCTCATTTTTCTCTTTAATATTGCAAAGAATTGAATCCATAGAGTAGCCAAATTCTACAAGGGCACAATTCTTATTTCCACATCTATAAAACTTCCCAAAGGCATGCATAGCAACCAATTTGCCAGATGCATCAAACACTGGGGAGCCAGAGGACCCCTCAACGAAACAAGTATCATAACTAAGCATGTTCGTGTCCTGAGCCTCAGATGGGAAACTTCTTTTGGTAAACATAGGGCAAACATTACCAGTGGCAGCTTGGGGTTCTACCATCCTACCATAAAGATAGTCTTGAAACCTTTCTAACCGTTCATTTAGAGAAACCACAGCACAGCAATCCCTTTTCTTGGCCTGGCCTTCTGGATGACCAATTATATAAACTACACCAATAGATGGTTGACGGGAAATTTGGCTAAACAGGCCTGGAGGAAATGCATTTCCGTTTTCCTTTAGTTTAAAAATGGCATAATCTAGAGTTTCATCAGACACTTCAAACCACGGCTCAATGGAAAACCAGTCATCACTAGTAGGATAGAACCCTTTGTAAGTGAAGGTTACCTTGGCACATTTACTAATTTTATCTGGCCACGAACGTGGATCTGTGCCTTCACCCACTATAAGGTTTAAAACATGTCGACAGGTGAAAATATAACCATGATTGAAGACAAAGCAAGTAGCATTGCCTGTATTTCCATTATTGTCCCATTTCATGAACCCAACTGACTTACTATGATAATCAAGTTTTTCAGAGGTTGCAACTAGAATAGAATCCATAGTCACTTTTCCAAAGTACTTTTTATATATGTGGAATTGCTCAAACATTGGCAGATTTGTTCTCTTCCGTTCTTCCTGGAAATACCTTCTCATCGAAAGTGTTTCTTCCTTAAAATTTGGATATTGATGCATTATGTCTTCGTTTAGTATTTGTAGATTCTTTAAAAGATGAGTTGCTTCCTTTTGGGTATTCAGATGGGTAACATATTGTCTACCGAGATGGGGCCTTCGCCTAACTTGCAAGTTTCTGACAGAACTTTTAACATAATAACATCTAATCCTGGAAATTGTCCGGTGAGTTTTACCTTCAATATCATGCCCTAGACTTTGAGGTGGATGATTTTTTTTTCTGCTGTGTTCTACATCTTCAGTCACTCCATCTATCTCTGGTTCATGGACCCTTTTCTTAGACTGCGTCAGACCACAGGGATTGATTTCATCACTGGTATTTTCATTCTTCTTAATTTTTGTACCTTTCTTGCCACTTGTTTTTCTAGGAATGTCCATTTCTAAGGTTTTTCCAGATACTTCATCCACCATGGATCCTTTTCCAAAAATTTTCTTATTGCCTTCCATTAGGTCCCATGTCAATTCATCTAAATCAGACCGAAAGCGGCCATCCTTGCATAAAGCTTCTGTGACAGTCTCACCCTTCAAGGCATAGACACAAAGTGTACTTGCTTTTCCATGAAGTTTCGTGATCTTAACAAGCTTCTTTATTGTCTTGCCGATAGCAACGACATGAAAAAGAATGCATTCGATGTTTGGATTTTCACATCGACGCAATATCTGACCATCTTCTTTCTGGTTACTCTTTCTTCCACCAAAGGTTATACTAAAATGAGAATCTCTAGGCAGGCACTTGAGAGGCATTCCTAAATTTATATATCCTTCTATTTCTTTTTCTTCATAAACAATAATATCCTCATTTAAATGCTTCTTCATCCTTTCACTGAAGTGGTCGTTAGCCTCCAGAGCTGAGAAGATGTTCTCATTGGGTTCACCATATGCTGTAAACACTCTACGGTCGAATTTTCTGAAGTTTTCGTTTAAAATAAAGGTGAAACGACATTCTTTATTGGTGTTCAAATTTGGATTCTGAATTTTAAGGGCTGTTCCATGCTTGTTGACTTCACTTTTAAGCTTAGAGGTGTCGTTACACTCTCTTGCATCAGATAAACAATGATCAACAGGTGTGTCAGCACATGTCTGCTTCAGGACAGTATCCTTAAAAAAGAAAAGATTAAATATTACCTAGAATGACCTTTCATAATGTTTCATGTTTTTCTAATGATAGAACTAATAGATATTCTGATAAAAATTGGATAAAATAGAAGATGGCGGACGAGAAAAGCCGCCAGTCAGAGTGTCTCTGCAAAAAAGACAAATTTTAGAAGAAACAGAAAAAAAATAAACTAGCAGAGAAACACAGATCGGGTGAGGGTCGGAAGGAAGGGTGCCTGAAAGTACAGGAGACTCCACAGGAAGACATTGCGGAGGAGAACTGGAAGGAGAAATGTCCCGAGAGGCTTGGAGACCAGCGACAAGGGTAGGTGGAGCAGATAACTTTCCCCTCCCTTGCATCTCGGACTGTTGGTGGGCTCCTGAGCCGTTGGAGAGACCTGCTGACACCAGCCCAGAGACGGCTGCCGCCAGTAAGCAGTGGCCTCTTGCAGACACAGTGATGGGCTCCCAGCTCCCTCGGGGCACCTCCCCGGGTACAGACCTGAGCCTACTGGCAGACGCCATATTGCTCCATTCTCTCTTTCCCCTTCCCTACCCGTGGGTGCCCAGAGAGACAATTTAGCCATCACACAGAGGCATCTCCAAGGAATGGGACCTTTCCTTTTGGGGCCCTACAGCAGACTGAGGGATACTCAGACTGCGAGCTCCCTACCCGCCAGCCCTCCCAGGTGCTGCTTGCCTGCAGACTCCAGGAGAGCGGGGCAAATTCCGAGGTGGAGTGAAATAGATCCAGCTTGGGCACCCTGTAGGTGATTCGAGACCAGCACCACTCCCCCTGGTAGGGTCAGGGATTGAACCCCAGGGCCCAGGGGACAGGCCTGCAGACCAGACCCCATACACCCAGGTCACGATCGAACTGCCCTGGGGCACAGAAGAGAGATATGTGAAAGAGCCTACTGAGGAGTGTGTGCCTTCAAGGGCAGATCAGCATGCCTGAGCAGCAACCCTCCTTCCAAAAGAGGGCTGTGCACCCAGCTCAGGCTGTGATCCTGGGTAGGGAAGCTCCCGGCCCACGTCACAGCCAGGGGAGATCCATTGGCCTGAGGTCCGGATTGCTGGCAGAGGCCTGGGAGAGGCCACGGAGAGGGAGAGGGTGGAGGGGAGCGAGACCTGCTCAGGAGTGCGGGTCTACTAAGTGAAGTATTCCAAGAATGGAAAGACAAGCACCACATATACTCACCATCAAATTGGTATTAACTGATCAACACATAAGTGTACATATAAGAATAACATATATTGGATGTCGGGCAGGGGGAGGAGGGAGGGGAGAGGAGACGGGTATATGCATACACAAAGAGTGCAATGCGCACCATCCGAAGAATGGACATACTTGAAACTCGGACTTGGGGCGGGAGGGGGTAACAAGGGCAACATACGTAACCTAAACATCTGTACCCCCATAATATGCTGAAATAAAAAAAAGAAAAAAAAATTGGATAAAATAATGGTGACTGAATAATGGAGAAGTAAATCAATTACTATTCTAACACTAGAGATAATCACTCTTGTAATATGTTTTATTTGTCTCTGTTATTTTATATGCAGATAAAATATGGTTTCTCAAATACTATGCTGCATATGAGTTTATTTTTCACTATGCAATCTGCCCGTGCTTTTATGTGTCATTGAGCAACATTTGAAATCACAATCTAAGGGGCTATATAACATTTCATTGTATAATACTTTTAATCCATTCTTTTATTGCTAGATATTTAGATTGTTTCCAGGTTTTTACTGCTGTATATAAGACAAATATTACTGTACATATAACATTTTTGTCTGTACATCTGAATATTTCTCTAGGTCATATTCCCAGCAGTGGAAATATTGTGGCTAAGGATATAAACATATTTCACAATATATATACTGCCTAACTGCTGTCCAGAAAAGTTGTATCAACTCACCCTGTCCCTTTTCTCCTTTTCCTTAAGGAGCCCAATAATATGGTTGATTCCTCAAAAGGATTTCCATATCATTATTTTAAGTGCTTGTCAATTGATAGATGAAATGTCATCTAATTTGACTGTTTCTCAAATTTGCATTTATTTACTTACTAGTGAAGCTGGACTTATTTAATATGCCTTGTGGATATTTGAAACATGACCTCTCAAAAATTCCTGTTAAACACCTATTTTGTTTTTATTCTGTACATGGTTTCAACAGACTAAGGAAATATACTAAAATGATTGAT
This sequence comes from Propithecus coquereli, assembly GCF_000956105.1. NCBI lineage: Eukaryota > Metazoa > Chordata > Mammalia > Primates > Indriidae > Propithecus > Propithecus coquereli. Next base: position 1,568,031 of record NW_012145190.1, read on the forward strand.
AAATCACAGGATTAGATATATATACACACACAAATAAATACAAACAGTTATAAACATAAATAATCAGTTGGTAATAGCCTGGGGAACAAGATATTGAGAATGTGACGAAAACGGAAATGAAAAGCAGGGATAAAAGTGAAAAATATTACACCACAGGAACCAACATGACTTAGATGGGAATCATTGTGAAATCTGAAGTGTTGGATCCAGTTTGCATGCATAGACGGTAAGTCTGGAGAGGGTAAAATCAGGAGAAACAGCTGTGCTTGGTTCGTTTAGGAAGCAGGTGCAATGGAATTGTAGCTGGGCTGCATGAGATTTTCGTACCCTGGCGTTTTTTTTTTTTTTTTTTTTGAGACAGAATCTCACTGTGTTGCCCGGGCTAGAGTGCCGTGGCGTCAGCCTAGCTCACGGCAACCTCAAACTCCTGGGCTCAAGCGATCCTCCTGCCTCAGCCTTCCGAGTAGCTGGGACTATAGGCATGCGTCACCATGCCCGGCTAATTTTCTTCTATATATTTTTAGTTGTCCAATTAATTTCTTTCTAATTTTAGTAGAGACAGGGTCTCGCTCTTGCTCAGGCTGGTTTCGAACTCCTGAGCTCAAACAATCCGCCCGTTTCGGCCTCCCAGAGAGCTAGGATTACAGGCGTGAGCCACCGCGCCCGGCCACCCTGGCGTTTTTTAATGACTGAAATAATATAAAATTTGGCTAGGCCCTTGTTTGCTCACACATGTTAATCACTTGATTCCTGCCCAGCGCCCCCTGTTCTCACAGTAAACATTAACTGCTGTGTAGTTTCTTTGTCAAGCAGAACGAAAATCCATAAGTTTGTTTTGCAGAGGCAATGACTGCCCTTGAGAAGCTGCAACTAGCTGCGGATGCCCAGAAATCTGGTAATTTAAGGTGTTGAGACTAAAAGCAACACAGACTTCCCCCTTCAGTTCCCTGAAACTCCCCCTTCCCTTGCTACCTAGTGCACTCCCTCCCCCTCTCCAGCCACATGAGACTCCATACTTCACCCTTTGTTAAGGTGGATCTGTGGGATTTTGCTCTCAGTCATCTCGCTTTGGCCAAATGAAATAAACCTTTCTCTCTCTCCAAGCCCCAGTGTCACAGTGTTTAGCTTTGGCTGCACATGGGGTACATGAGCCTGAATTTGGGGTTCCACAACAATTCTGGTGACCTTGGCAGGACCTTGTGCCTGAGACTAGATGCCCTGGCTGGGATGGGAATGCAAGGCTGGGAGGGGAATGTACAGGGAGTCCCTACAGCTGCCCGGCCCAGACACCCTCCTGGCTTTTTTTCCTGCTTTTGACACAATGTTGGCTCAGAGTAGAAAAATGTACAGGACTTTGATCTCTTTTCAAGTTTACATCTGCCAAGTGAGTCACTGTGACACAGGCAGTCACGATTTTCTATCACTCCATCTACATTTTACTAAATATTAAAAAGACCCTCATTGAGAGAGTTGAGAAAATTATTAGACTTCACCCTTTTGTTTCGTCATACAAAAATTAAATTTTGTTTTTGTGCAAACATTTACTCCTGGTGTTGGGGAGATCCCATGAGGCAATGTGTATAAAGTACACAACAGACTGTCCTGTCCAGCATATATGAGTCTCAATAAGTTATGATCTTGACCATCCATTTTCTGGGGGAGGGGGTCCCTGACCCCAGGAAACCTTAGATCCCGGGGATGACTCCACCTGTGCAGAGCTTTAGTGTGGGGGGCGGGGGAGAACCCAGTGCTGGAGGTTTCTCCTTGAGGAGTTGAAGGGTGAATGGGGCCAAGGGCTCCTGGTCTAAAGGTCATGGTAGGGCAGAGACACTCCAAGGACCCAGAGGTTATAACAGGGAGACTGCTAGGAGCAGCCACCTCCCAGTTCGCTGGGCAGTTTTAAAGCTGTTTGGTGTAAGGATGACTAACCCTGCCTGTCACCTGCTGACCTCCTCCAGTTCTCGCCTTGTCTGTGACCTTGGAGAGAGCAGTGCACTAGCCCCGCTGCCTCTTCCCTCCCCCATCCTCCCCATTGCCTTGCCTTCACCCACCTGGTCTTCTTCTTCTCCCAGACTCCTCCCCCACCTCCCAGTAAAAGGGGTACCCACTGAATGAATTAATTCCAGCTCAGGAATATCTGTAAGTGCCCCCTTAGTCACAAGGTTTTGTGCAGGAATGTGTGAGCTACTTAGCTTGGGACAATTATATGGCAAGCAGAGGTTTTCTCAGGGTACCAGGATAGATTCATCATCTGGGTAGTGAAGCATCTCAAATTACTGCAGCTCTGCTGTCATTATGCAGAAAGCAGCAAGAGGATAATATGAAAAGCACAGCCTAGAGACCGAACGGACACACAAGCAGGTCCTTGAAGAAATTGTGTACTGCTGTACTGGAGCCCAGCTAAACTCCAGACTGGCCACTCATGGGAACCAGCGAATCCATTTTATTATTTTACAATTAGAAAATACTTTTACTGGCAATATAAAAACCTCTTACTGGTATAAAACCTACTGTGATCTTGTACCATACTGCCTTATCAGTATAGAAAGCACTATTTGCCTACCACATTCTTATATTTTCTTTATATAACATCAAATCCAGCTATACTGTTCCCTAAATATGTTCTCATGTGTACATGACTATCCTCAGGTCATTGTCTTATCCTTGAACCAATTACCTGGTGAAATATTATTCAGTCTTTTTCAAAAAAATAATTAATTTATGACATACAAAAACCTATACAAAATTAGTGTATACAACTTGATGAGTTTGAAGATAGGTATATATCCATGAAGTCATCACCACAATCTTTGCCATAAACCTATCCATCACCTCCAATAGTTTCCTACTGCCCTCTTATTTATTATTTTTGTGATAAGAACACTTAACATAGATCTATTGTCTGAGCAGATGTCTGAATACACAATACAATATTGTTAACTATAAGCATGATGCTGTACAGCACATCTCTATAACTTGTCCATCTCGTACAACCTAAACTTTGCACCCATTGACTAATACCCTCCCCGCAATCCCCTGGCAACCATCTCTACTTCTACGAGTTTAACTATTTTGTATTCACGATTCATTCTTTGAGATCTTTCTCATATGACACTGCTTTAATTTCTTGAGTCTGAATTAAGCATTCTTCACTCTGTACTCTACAAGCATTTGTTTATATCTCAATTTAGGGTTATCATTTTGCATATTTTGAGTAAAATAGTATAGGTCAAAAACTAGTCTCTGAAATCTGATACCTGGGTTCAAGTCTTTGCTCTGAAGTCCATTACTTTTGCAACTTTAAGCAAGTTGGGCTTCATTGTCTCCATTTGTAAAACAAGGATGATAATAATATTCATTGATAGAGTTTTAGTAAGTGTTAAATGAGATAATCCATGTGAAGTAGCATACATAACTCCAGCTTACATAGTTTTCTCAGTAAATATTAGCTACATGATTATTTTTGCCTGTCTATACTTCCCATGATTTTAAGTGTCTATATTGTTTGCTAGTCACCTTACTGTCTTAAGACATTTTTAGCATTTTTAATTTATACACCACCATTTTGTTTTTTACAAGCATTTATATGTGTGATCTCCTCCAATATATTTTAAACAACACAACAGAAGGCATTATAACTCCCGTTCTTTAGGAACTAATCCCTTCCAAGAACCTAATATGGTGCTGTGGTCAGATGCTGCTCCAGGGAGGAGCTGTAAAAAAGTACATACCTTTAAAACTTTAGGTCTGGCACCCTGGTCATTTTCTGTAGCTCTGAATGTCTCGTCCTCTTTAAGCTTCATGGAATTCATGATGAGTTGAAAGAGAATATAACTAACTTCTACTAGTGGACAAGATGGAGAAACAGGGATTGAATTTACTGTCCTTTACCTGAAATGGCTAAAAAACAAAAAAGACAAGATATATGAAACAGAAATTCTCTAACACTGGACATCAGGTAGCACAGGAGGGTGATCTCTGATCCCTGAGAAGGAAATCAAATGAGGTAAGACCTATGACTTACTGCGTGGAGTTTCCAGGGCATATCCTAAGGAGGGAAAACAGGCAGAGCCTGGCAGTTTCCCTGAGTTGAGAAGACAAGCTGAGAGTCATCAAAGGCCAAGATGGCTGGAGCTTGTAAGGCAGAGTACTAGAGAGAAGAGAGCTACAGCTACACAGACAGAGTGTGTCAGAAATCCCTTGAGATTTCAGCTAAATAGTGGTCAATGCACAGCTGTGATGAAACTGCTGGAAGCCAGGAAAAGAACCACCCTAAAGGAGCAGAGGCTCCTATAGGTTTGGGAATAGTTTTGGGTCCCAAAAGTCAGACTAGAAAACTTCACACTCTGTGCAGTGTCAGGCAGAGGACTCAGAATGGTATTGCCTCCATCGCCGTACAAAATGAGCCCGAGACCAAAAGCTGCTCTGGTTCTACCTAATGAAATTTAAAAGCAAGCTTTGAAAGTATAAAACAGTTTCTGAGTAATATAACTGTGTACTAGAACAAAGCACAAGACTATCTATCAATAGGAATGTAAAAATTTCTAGCACTCAAAAATGTGAAATTAACAAAGCTTGATATCCAATCAAAAATTACCAGGCATAAAGAGAAGCAGGAACATATGACCTACAATGAAGAGAGAAATTGGTGAATAGAAACAGTTCTAGAAGTGACACAGATGATAGAATAGTCAGGAACATTAAAACAGTATGTACCTTAGATTTCTGGCCAAAATGGATTAACAGGCACTGGATTCACCCCCTAGTCTGAAAACAAAACAAAATGGGCAATATATGAAACAAAGGCTTGCAAGGAACTGTATCATGCAATTAAGGACAGAGACAAATGAAGTGCATCCTATGATGCAATCCAGCTGACCACCTTGAAAATTCCAGGCCAGGGTGTAACAAGGGCAGCAAGGCAAAGACGTTCAGAATTCCAGATCTGAGGAGACAAAGGTGAGAGTCCAAAGTGGCAAGAGTTCACAGGTCACAGACTGGGAGAGAGTCCTGCACAGAGAGAGATCTCTGGATATATGAAGAGGGGTTTAAGATATTCAGCTGTGTACTGATCAGAGCAGCAACTGAGGAAACTTCCCAAGGCCAGGAAAGAACCTCCCCAAAATGATTAGAGGGGTTAACTTCCCTGGAACCCTCTTCCTTCACCCCTCTTAGGGATCTCAGTTTCCCCATTTGTAGATAAAGGAGTTTGGCTCAGATCACACTTGTATTGTTCCTGTGAATTATCCCTTCTGAGCTTTTTAAAAAGGAAGATTCCAGATCCCACCCTCAAAGATTCTGATTCAGTACGTGGGGGGTGCGGTTATGGAATTTGCACTTTTATCCTCCTGTCCCCCTCGCCCCCTCCCAACCTTAAATGAGCACGACATTGTTTTGAACAGCTGCCTAGACGATGTCCAAGTGTCTTTTCAGGAGTAAAACTTTCGACATTTGAAACTGGGGAGCGGGAAGGGGGTTCCCACAATGGGTAGCTGAATAAATCCCCACCCCAAACCTCCTTGACTCCTGGCTGAGGTCGTTCTGCCTGGTGCCGCTGCCAACCGTCCCCCTAAGAACTCTGTGACCCACCCGGGCCCAGAAGACCCACTCACAGAAGCAGAGAGTCTGTCCGGATCGTGCCCGCGACCGCTGCACGAAGATTCGCAACTGCTGTGGCGACCGCGCTCACCTCACTGTCCCTGGGAACTTTTCCCGCCTGCTGGCGCCCGCCGGCTTTCAGGGAACTGGCCTGGGAGTGGCGCCCCTGCCTCTGGCCAATGGACGCGGACGTCCGGGACGGTGACTCATCCACTTTGCAAGCCGATTGGCGCTCCGGCCACTGAGCAGAGCGGCGGGAAAGGACGAGTGTGCCCCCCACGCGCCCGCCAGTGGGTCAAAAGGGCGGGCTCGGGGTGTGGGTGAGGGGCTGCGCGCCCGCCCGCCCTATTTATCCTGATGGCCCGGTCCGGGTCTTACTAGCGAGCCACTCCCGGTACTCTCGGGCCGCGGCCAGCTTTCGTGTCCTGGGATAAACTGAGAAATCACTTCCCGCCATTGCTTTCCCGCCCAGCGGAGTCCAGTCCCAGGGGGCTGGGGGAGGAGCCTACCGGGCGCTGGGCGGGCGCGGGAGCTGCCAGGCGGGTTCGCGCGTTTCTGGGCTCCGATGACTCAGTGAGCGCGGCGGGCGGGAACCGCGCGGCGGGCGTCCGGAGCAGCGGGGCCAACAGCCCGCCTTGGTGTTTCGGCGGGGCCGTAGCTGCCTTTCTGCCTCTGCAGGATGAGCGGCGGCGGAGGGATAATCAGCCAGGCAGGACCCGGTGACCATGACAGAGCGCCCCGGAGACCCTGCAGAGGCCTGGGGCAAGAACCTGCTGCGGGCGTTGGCTGGGCTCGCTTCACCAGCCTCCAGCAGAGGAAACAGCTCAAAGCGGGCTGCAGCCGCTGCTCCCGCGCTGAGGTCTAGAGGAGCTTGGCCTCTCCGGCAAACGAGCCACCTTCGTGGAGAGGCTGGTGTGTACGTATGTAAACTCTGCCAACCTTCAGGAGCGGCCAGCCCCTGCGGGTCCCGGCTCTCAGGACCCGCATTGCTATGTGCAGAACTTTACCCTGCTGATGAAGGACATCACAGCTAGACGTCCCCTAACTGATATGAGAGAAGTGCTTTGCATGGGGCCTGAGAAAACATCTTTCCGTTTAGGAACCTGAATAGGAACAGATGCCTTCAGTACTGCGTGCTATTTTGGAGAAGATGGTCAAAGAAGGGAAGACTATAGGTGACAATAATTTTGTAATTCACAGAAAAACAAATGTTTATGTAAAAGTTGATGGTGTTGGTGGAATAATCACGAACGCGATTTCTAACTTAGTGTAAAATATACACGGAGACTCTAAAATCACTGCTTAAATTCCAGGTGACCCTGGGGGGTTGGGAAAGAGTAAACTTCAGAAGTATAATTGTAAAAGTAGTATCAGAAAGTTAAAAGAAGAGAAAAGAAAAATCATGATGGCCTTCTCAGATCACTGTCATTTCTGAAATCATCCGAAAGCGGGACACGTTGACTGGCACCAACATATTCATCGGTGGAGAATAAATCATTGTGGGAGGGAATTCGCTGATCCTCTTTTCCTCGCAGAATCTGCAGAAGTTAAGAAGCTATGAAAAGCAAGAGATGGCAGAGAATGGTGTTGTCAAAATTGCCTGACATCTATCTCTAGGGACAGAGAATTTGGACAGGAAAGAAACATACCTTGAGGAGTATCTGCATGTGCCATTAACTCTAAGTACTTTGTAGGCCCTAGTAAAGAGTCTGGATTTTATTATAAATGTGAAGTTTATTTTAAATGGAGGATTTGAGGCAAGAGAGTAATATCCCCTGACTTATATGTTTAAAGATCACTCTGGAAGCTGCATGGGCTACAAACTCTGGGGGGTACAGAGGAGATGTAGAAGGGAAGACTTGGCTAAGAGTCTATCCCAGGATCCACAGAGGTCAGAGCCCTGGCCTTCAGCAGTAATGGTGGAGGTGTTAGAAATGGTTGGATTCTGCATTTATTTTGAAGGGCAAGCCTATGGAATTTGCTTATGGATCAGGTGTTCCATAAATGAGAGAAAAATTGGACTCGATGAAAAATAGGGCTTTTGAGTTGAGCAACTGGAGGGATAAATTCTCCGTTAACTGGTAGAGGAAAGTTTGAGGAAGGAGCTGCTGTGTGTGCAAATAGTAGTGTATGTGTGTGTGTGTGTGTGTGTGTGTGTGCATTAATAATTCTACTTTTGACATGTTTACATGGAGATGCTAATCCACTCCAGCTGAAAGATAAGGAGTGAAGTGGAAAGGTTTACATTCAATACATGGTGGTGAATTCCCAGGGAGGCTTAAGAAGGGATGAGGGATTGAACATGGGAAGGAAAGAGCATAGATCAAAATAAAAGAAATAAGGAGAAAGAAGCTTGGAATTTTGATGGTAACATTAACGAAGAAGTATCATTGAGGTACAATGAAAATTAAAAGGGGAACAATGTTCATTGGGAGATATCTCAGCAGAAGATAACAGAAAAATGCTTGTCTTTCCCCCCAGAATCCCTGTTTGTTAGCTGATGTGTATTTTTACCTCCCAAAGACCACTCTTGTCCGTTTATAATGGCACCCCCAACCAGCACATGCTTTCTGCCAATCCCAGAATTTCCCTACTCCTTGAGCCTAGCAAAGAGCTGATGTTTCTATTCCCTCTTCATTTGCTAGTCACTGGAATCACAACTGAACCACACGTTTGGAATAATTAGCCTGATGCCACTTTATGTGGCAGTCTTCCATTTCCACCTTAAGTGTAAAACTGATCCTCACAAAGAAACTAACTGCCTAGAGCTGGCTGGGTCAGAACCTCTAGGTCCAGAGTAGAGCTCCAGCTTTGCTTTGCCCTTTGTGGCTGTGCTCTGAGAGCTTTGATGCAAACCCACTGCAACTTGGCAGCAATGACAGGATAGGAAGTGATCAGGGAATCTGTTGAGCCACCATGGAAGCCTCACCTTTAGCTGATGTTTATATGGGGCTGCTGAAATTGTCTAACATCCCTGGGGACAGAGTGTTTGCCCTGAAAAGGAACATACCTGAACATCCCTTGTAAGAATCTTGGCTGTATATAAGAAGCATCCAGATTTATCATAAATGTGATAAGAGTACATTTGGCCAAGCAACAAGTGGTTGGGTCATTTTGCTGTTGTCAAACCCATAAAGAGAAAAAGGCCACTCACATGGTTGGGAGAGGAGGGAATGGATCAAACACTAAGGCCAGGTCTGGCAGAGTTAGGAGACAAAGCTAATGTTTTTGGAGAGCGACTCCTTCATGAACTTTTGAAAGATGCTTCCTCACCCCTAACTGAGTAGGCTGATTTCTCTATTTAGGGTTGCAAACAACACGTTCTGGGAATACAGAGGAAGGTTCCACTGCCTCTATCTGGGGAGTGTATCACACAGAAAGAGATTTAGATTTGGACTTGACAGATGAGGGATGAGTAAGAGTTTGAGAGAGAAGAGGGGAGCTGTCACCAGATGTACGAAGGCAAAAGTAGCAGGAGGGGCTAAGGAGAATTGGCCTCTGGGAATCGGTTAGGGATGAGGGCATGGGCACCCCGTTCCAGAGCTTGCAATGGGATATGCAGAAGCATAGAAGGGATGGTCTTCTCCTTTCCTTCTCCCATGAGTTTACAGTGGGCTCACCCCACTCACTACTGCTAACAAGCAGAGAGAGCTGGGGTGGGGTCTCTAAGCTTTCAGCAACCGCTTAGAAGCCAGCCCTGAAGTCCTGGCAGCTAAGTCTTCCTGTATGGACCGCCTAGTCCATCGTATCCTAGGAAGATAGCGCACTCATGAGGAGGGTAACAACTCCCACCTTGACTCCAGAGGCTCTAAGGAGGAGGCCGTCAACAAAATGGGAATTTTCTCTCTCTCTTCGAGAAGAGAAATGTCCACTATGCCGCAGGTGGTTGTAGTCTGGGGCCAAGATGCAGGGGTGGGCTGGGTGGTTTTGCCTCCAACCTGGTACAGCAGTACTCGGATATGGATGGCTGCGGGGCGATTTAGTTCAACCCCTATCCCAATGGGGTGGTGCTGGGCAGTTGGTCTTCTGCAGCTGATTTTCCGCAGTCACCCCTTGGGGTAGGTGTGACTTTCCCCCCATTTCACAGATTAGGAAATAGGCTACTTTTGCCGGAGGCCCCAGGACTAGTTGGGGGGGTGTGGGAGGGTGTTAGGTAGGATTTTAACCTTAGAGCCTCACAGCTTCTTAGGATCCAGCAGGGAGACTTTGGGCAAGTTTCCTCCCTTCTTGGGGGTCTCCATTCCTTATTTGTAAATTAAAAAGGTTTACCAGTTTGTGATTCCCCATACATTAGTGTCCCAACATACCACTTGAGTAGCTTTTAAAAAATGTGGATTCTGGGAATCAACCCCAATGTATTTAAATTCAGTAGGTCTAGGGCGAGGCCCAGTAATCTGCATTTTTTTTTATCAAGCACAGGCATCAACAGACAGAACCGCCTGAGAAAGATGAGTGCTTCGCAAAGTTTATGAGACATCAGAATCCTCTGGCGAGCTGGTCAAAACACACATTCCTGAGGTCTGTTCGCAGAGATCCTGATTGATCCTGAGTTGGAATGTGGCCCGCTAATTTGCATTTCTCAAGAAGCGTTGCCAATCTGCTGGTCTGATGCCTCCACTACCCTCCCGCTGCGTCCGCGGTGCCAGCTCCGCGGAATGAGATCCCGACAGGGAGCTCCTTCCGGCACCGCCCTCTTCCGGCACCGCTCCCTTCCGGTACGCGAGCGGAGCCCCTAAGGACAGCGCTCAACCCTCGCTTGCAAGTGCTCGCCAAGGCCAAAGGCGCTTTTTCATGTTGGGTGTAGTCCTGCGTGCTACCTGCAGATGGCGCCAGAGGACGAGCCTGCCAAAACGGGGCGGAGCAAGGAGGCAGGGGAAAAGCGGACCGGTGAGGATTGACATCCATCGAGGCCAATGGCAGCCCAATCTTCCGTTCTCTGGTGCGCAAGAGCTTCCACCCCTATAGGAGGCTGCAGGCATGGCGTTAAACGGAGAGAGTGTGTGATGCCGTGTCACGTGCTCCTTGAAGGTACACCTGTTAGTCCAAGGTTGCTATAGGTCGTATTGGCTCAACCCTTTTTATCAGTTTACCCTCCTCTCAGTTAACTGAGGCTGCCTCACCTGTCTCTGGGCAAACTTGTCTCTCCATCACTCTGGGTACTTGGAGTTTTAAAAAAAAAGCGTCATGCGGGCAAAGCAGCGCTGGACTTCTCATTTTCTTAGCAGCGAAGTATTTCCAGCGCTGACAACGGGGAGCTGCTGGACGGGGGTAGGGATGCAGAGAGAACAGGGTGAGAGAGAACACGTATGAAGTGTCCACTAAATGCCAGGCATGATGCTTTGGCATTTTCCATAGGTTTGTCTCATTTAATCATCTTTCTGTATAACTCATTTTTCTGTTTCACAGACTAGGAAACAAGTTGATTAAATGGCCCCAGGGCAATCCTTGGATAATTTTAATTAATGTCAGATGCCAAAGCCCCGGGTCTTTTATTGCGCCAAGTGTGCCTTCTCCGCATTCCAACACATCCAGATCCTGTGGATCACCTCTCCCCACTTACTGAGCCATCCCTCTGTCCTGCGTTCACCCATTCATTTCTTAGAGGCCCATCTGCGAGGCACGGGTCTAGCTGCCAATAAAAATACTGAAGAATAGGGACTCTGCAGTAAAGTAAAGGAGATTTTTTAAAAAATATATACACAGAATCCTTATGCTCAGAATGGTTTTGCTTCCCCACTGTAGCCCCCAACATGTTATTGATGCCTATTTTGTTCCAGAGAATATGGTGGGGTCTGAAGATACAGAGACTGGTAAAATCTACCCTTGTCTTTCAGAAGCTCATTGCCTTTCGCAGTAGTAATCTCTGAACTTTTACTTTCACACACCTACAATTTTTAACAAATTGAGAATCAACTATATATACGGTAAATGGTATATATACATATATGCTATTGTAATTAATATATTAAATGAGTAAACACTTTAAAAATTTTTAGATAAAAATCAATCTAAATGGAGGTTCGAATATTTTCTCTGTTCAGCCCAATGGACCATCTTGGGCACTTCCTGGAGTGCTTCCTCAGACTGTGTCCCTCCACCCCTGACATGTACTTGGCTCTCTCCATTCTTCAGATCTCTGTCAAGTGTCAGTTTTTCAGAGAGGACTGCCCTGATGACTTTCTATAAAATATCACTCTCTCCCACTGTGTCAACTTTTGTTCCCTTACCCTGTTTTGTTATACATATGCTATATCTCTCTAAATAGGAAATATGTTTACTTTTCTTTTTTTGTTTGGTTTAGTTTCCGTCTCTTTGCCCCAGATCGTAGGCTTCAAGAGGGGCAAGCAAGAGTCTTTAACACTGGTGACCCTGAGAGGATTGGGGATGCCCAGCCCAGTGCATCATGAAATCCCTGCCCCGCCTTGCCCCCTGTCCCTGCAGGGGTGGGAGTGGAGGGAAGATGGGGAACTGTCCATCATCCCTCTCTTGGTCCCTGCATTCTTCTAGTCCTCAGGGCCAGCATTACTCAGCCCCTCTCAGTGTCCCTCTCCAGGTCTTGTAAAAGGCATCCCAGGGGCAAAGCCAGTGTTGCACTTTTTGTTGTGTTAGCAGCTAGCACTTCTTTTGCTTCTCTCAGACTTTTAGTAAGGAATAACACATTTTCAGTTCCTATCCCCATAGGTAGGAAAAATAAGGGTCAGGCATACCAAAACCTTTGGTAAGACTCAGTTATAGTTCAGAGAAAGACTCCACTGTCTGGCTCGCTCAGCGTCTTCTCACTTAAGGCATTTATGGGGTTATAGAAAGTGTCCTGGGCTAAGAGCCAGAAAATCTAATCTCTACACCTAGGTTTTCCTCAGAAGGGGGAAGTGAACCAGATGGCTGAACACCCTGTCCCCACACTATCCAACCATACACGGAAGAGCCAAGGACATTTGGAGCTGACTCTGCATTGAACTTCTTACCCAATCGTTTCCCAATTTGTAGATAAATGTCTTGAGAGGCTGCCAGTTACTGTGTGATGTAAGGAGAATGTCCTGAGAAACCTATACCTGGGTGTAGAGATTTTTTACTGTAGAATCTATAATTAATGGGCTCCAGGTGCATCAAGAGTGGAAACCAGTCACACACCCCTGAAGAGCTATTGTGACTAGCAAGAAAAAGAGCTGATGAGTGTGCAGATGCAGCAGCATACCGGAACTGAGATAGATAATGCATACTCATGCCAGTGTTGACTGCGGCAGCCAAGCAAACACCTTGCTGTGGGTGGGCCTGAAAGCTGCACCTTGATCACTGCAACACTTCTGATGAGAATGCATGCACTCTGCCAGCTCTTTTCTAGGACTACAGCATTTTATGTACTTGAAGTTGTACTTAAACCCTATTTTATCCTGTGATGATGTTGTTTGTTAATCCCAACCTGAAACCCCTATTGCTGGTCATCGGCTTCTTAGTAGCTGTATGACCTTGAACAGGTTACCTTCTTTCTTTGCACCTCAGTTTCCTCATGTGTAAAACAGAGAAAATAATATTTGGTCAGCTTAAAATGTAGGGTTGTAGAACATTAGTCCTTGTAAGTCCAAGATAGATATTTGGGGATTTTGAAGACTTCAGAAATCATACTCTTATGAGGGTCAATGAAAGATATTCGTGGATTCGGAAGCCTTCATATATTGTATCAGTAGCATACTTACATGTGGAAAATACTGGAGAAAGAATTCTAACCAAACAACAAATAAATGGGAACAGAGACCTCAGATAGGAGCAGATAATGAGGAGAGGAAACAGTGGGGAACAAAAAAATCTGGCAAATTTCATTTATATGGTTCAATCTAAATGGACAATGATAAACCCATGGGGAAAGTGTAATGAAGGTTTTAAAGAAGGATTCTTAAATAGAAGTGACACACTGCAAGGGAAATTCTATGATGCTTGGAGCTAAAACAGCCAGCATGTGAGGAGAGAGTAGAATAAAGAAATTAATCTATTGAAAGATATCATCTTATTCAGGTACAGAAGAAAGCAGAGGGAGAATAGCTTCTACTTTATTTCATATAATAGTAAAGAAATTTGTGTTCAATTATGAGCACCAGGAAAAATGCTATTGATTGAATAAAAAGGTAATAAGGGAGTCTGATAAGTGAATTAATAAGATTCCATATTGGAGTCAATATCCCCCTTTAAAAATTATGTTTTGGATCTATACTGGATGTACTTTTCAAAAGAAAAAAAAAGCATATATAGGGGAAATAACTAATTTTCACCCCATTCTCTAGACCTTCAGTATCTTTCCAGGGATAATCTATCACTATACAAACATGATAACACTTTTCAATATATTTTCTTGGCAGCTAGGAAGTTCATTGTTCCTTATGAGAAGAGTGGCTGATTTGACCTGAAATGAAAAGTTTACCTTAGATATATTGCTCATGAATAGTTGTCAGGTCAGAGAATATCCTTAAAAAGGGATCACAAAGGCCCTACATTGCATGCGTTCAGGAGCACAGGGAGATAAAGATTTAGAACAAAGTTAGGTGGCATCAGGGGCCAAAGAGGTTAGCAGAAGAGGGTGTGTGTGTGTGTGTGTGTGTGTGTGTGTTTGTATGTGTATGTATCTTGGGGAAGGGACAGGTGGGTAGCCTTCAGGGACTGCCTGCAGGCTGCTTGTGAGGTGTCATGATCTCTAGACCCTGGAGTGAGTCCTTGGGAAGACACAATGTTCTGAAAGTTTGGTGCCCTTACAGGTTATAAAATATTTTTATTATCACCCCTGGACATCATTGCTAAATTTTTAAGAATATCACCCCTGTGCACACAGGTTACTCTTCTCATGGTGATGTGGCAAGACTTGATTTCCAAGAGCTTCCTTTGGACTGTCCCTAATTTTTCCCTTTGAGAATAGAATAGGATCTCCTTCAGGGTGAGGAAGGAAGGAGGAAATCGTATCTCCTAACCTACTCCTTCCACCCCATTCAAAAGACCCCCAAAAGGCACAGAAAATTTGCTTTCAGAGGTAGTGCATTAGGATCCATGGAATTTTAGAGCTACCCCTGAGTGTATTCCTTTAGTGAAGGTAAAAAGAGAAGGATTGCTGTGTCAGGGGAAGATTCGTATGCAAAGCCCAAGACTTAGGTTTCAGGGGAGTTAGTGTCCATAGTAAAGTAGAATTGGCCCAGGTTCATCTGACCACAAGGGCAACTGCCTGAGGCAAAAACAAGAACTCAGACAGAACAAGAGGGTTGGAACCTTCCTGGGAGAAAGAGGAGAGAGAGAGAGATTTCTAGGTGGAGAGGGATCGGATTGGAGAAACAAACACATGTCTGTCTTTCCCACACCTATAATTATGTGAAATATTGGAAAAGATAAAAACAAAACAAGAAAACCCAGAGTAAATCTGTAATAGCAGACGAAAAGAATAAAAAAAGGTAGTCTTTGGGCCAGAAATAAGAACTGTTAAAAAATCAAAAACAAAACAAAAATATCTTTAAGTTTGGGGATGGCAGAAGCAAGAAGTGGTGGAAAGTGGGCTGAGATGTGCTTTTTTGGTGGCCTATGTAGTCAACCTCCATCCCCCTCCAACCTCAAATCCCTGCTTGCCCTAAGCAATATGGTGGCAGTGGTTGCATTTATCCACAACAGGCTAAAGTGATTATTGGCACTAGGGATAGAGAGGCCGTGCTTGTTCCCAGTAGATAGCTGATGACTCCAAAGATGGACCAGGAGCCTCTAGACTTAGAGGCAAGTTAGCAGCACTGTCTGTGTGGAGCGTTTCCCTCCTCCAAGGTCCCTGCTGGACAGCTGTGGTAAACTGGCAAACAGATGAATAGGAGTAGTCAAGCATACAACAAGCAGATAACCAAAACTCACCCAAAATATCAAGTTTTAATGGTGTTTTGTAAATCCAAATTATCTTTATTTTTTATCTGCTTGATCTGTTGCTTACTGAAGGAAATTTTCTGAATTCTCCCACTCTTTTTGTATGTCTATCAGCTTTT
Source organism: Propithecus coquereli (assembly GCF_000956105.1). Taxonomy (NCBI): domain Eukaryota; kingdom Metazoa; phylum Chordata; class Mammalia; order Primates; family Indriidae; genus Propithecus; species Propithecus coquereli. The sequence continues at coordinate 1,583,624 of NW_012145190.1, forward strand.
GCCATATATATTTTGTAGTTGTAGTGTTGTGTTGTGTAATGAGGAAGATTCTGACTTGTTTTGTGGGAGGAGTCTATACTTAGCAGCTGTTCACCTTAAGTTTTATTTTGCCTGGTATTGATGTTATTAATTTGCGTTCAGTTTAACATTCATTTAGTATATCTTTTCCTACTCTTTTAACCTTTGTGCGTTATTTATTTCTGACACATTTTGTTATTCACTGAATGTTTGTGTGCCTCCCAAATTCATATGTTGTAACCCTAACCTCCAATGTGATGGTATTTGGAGGTAGGACCTTTGGGAAGTAATTAGGTTAGATGAGGTCATGAGGGTGGAGCCCTCTGATGAAATTAGTGTCCTTATAAGAAAAGGAAGAGAGTCTGAACTTTCTCTCCCTCTTTCCCCCCACTATATGAGGACATAGCAAGATATTAGCTACCAACAAATGAGAGAAGACGGCTCAGAATGAAACCTACCTTGCCAGAACCTTGATCTTGGACTTCCTAGTCTCCAGTACACTGAGAAATAAATTTCTGTTGTTTAAGCCACTCAAGTCTATGGCATTTTGTTATGGCAGTCAGAGCAGATTAATACATCCATGTTTCTTGGACTTTGTTTTTAACTCAATGTGAAAGACAGATATTTTACTAGGAAAATTAATTCATTCACTTTTATTATGCTTATTGGTAGTTTTGGACTTATTTGTGCCATCTTTTAAAAACATCTTTCCTAGCTTTGCACAGTGGCAGTATCGTAGCCAATGAGGTTTATCCAAGGAGCGATTATCGCTAATTGAAAACTTTTCCCAATACCCCACTATGACGACTTGAAATATAGTCGGCATTGGCAATTTTTTTTTTTTTTTTCTTTGAGACAGAGTCTCAGTCTGTTGCCTGGGCTAGAGTGCCGTGGCGTCAGCCTAGCTCACAGCAACCTCAAACTCCTGGGCTCAAGCGATCCTCCTGCCTCAGCCTCCAGGTAGCTGAAACTACAGGCACGCACTGCCATGCCCGGCTAATTTTTTCTATTTTTAGTTGTTTGGCCAATTTCTTTCTATTTTTAGTAGAGACAGGGTCTCGCTCTTGCTCAGGCTGGTCTCGAACTTCTGAGCTCAAACGATCCGCCCGCCTCGGCCTCCCAGAGTGCTAGGATTACAGGCGTGAGCCACCGCGCCTGGCCTGGCATTGGCAATTTTTGACGGCCCCTATGGGGACTGAATAAAAAATAAAAGAAATAAAATAATAAAAAAAGAAAAATCCTCCTTCCTCTTTCTCATGCTTTCTTGTTGTTTCTTTAATACAGGTACATGATAAGGTTTGGGAATCACTGTCTTAATGGGGCCACGTAAGGCCGGATAAGGGGAGCTGGCCTGCACTCATGAAATGAGCAGAAGGGGGAGACTGCCAGCTCAGCTTTGCTGAGGCAACTTGAGCCTCAAACCCTGGATGAACAGAACATCCTCTTTTGGATACAGGACCTGCCTGAGGCACCATTTTGAAATACGCAAATTTTATTTGCTTCCTCTTTTTTTCCCACCATCTGTATTTGCTCCTGCATTTTGAGTGCTGGAATATAGCTGTTTTCACAGAACTCCAAGTTCCTGAGTTTATTTTTTTATCTCAGACTTTTCTACCTTTCAAAATCCAAAATGATATGTTTTCTCAGACCATGCTTTCATTTAAGTCCATATAGCAATCAGCCAGTCCATATAGCAATCTGGGAGTTCAACAATCTGATTGGATTAATTCATGCTAAGGTATGACAGATCTACCACAGCCTTCTAAGATGAACTGGAATTTTAAAAAAAAAAACACAGCTCATTAACCTACAACATTCTTTAATTGCTGAAATAATTGCACACTTTTAAATCTTATGAAATATAAACATTACATTTTGTGATGGCTTTTTTTATGGAGAGATGAGGATGAGTATCACTGGTAGATTTTACTCTCAATGCCAATTCTATTAAGATTTCTTTACATACCTTTTTTTTTAAAAATTTATCCACATCTAGGTTATCAGAAAGAGTGAAATTTCCAAAGTTTTTCTTTTTCCTTTTTTTTTTTTTTTGCAATAGTTGCAATGTCCATGGTGGTCCAAGTTCCAGTGGCAGCGTAGCAGAGCAGGGCCAAAAGAGGTCATGATTATGTCTGTTTTGTTCCTGAAGTATATAATTTATTTTTTGTTGATCAGGGACTCTGAAATGGTAATATAAGTTTTTGATTATAATGTTCTTATAATAGTGCCTAGCACATGTTCTTTCCTTTATCTGGAATTTCTCACCACTTTTTTGTCAGGCTCACACCAACTCACTTTCCAGTCTTCATCTTAGTTGTTGCTTCTCCCAGGAACCCTCCTGATCCCCGATCTTACCCTTAGACAGCAGTGGGGCAAACTCCAAGGGATGAACTCATAACCAGACTTACAGGAAACACCGTACCCAGTGCCATGCTTCACTAATGATTAGGAAGAAAGTGGTATGAGAACGGAGGCACAGCAAATGCCATTTCCAGAACAGGGGCCCCGAGTCCATCAGACTTGGTTTTTTGGACTCACTTTTCTGCAAAACATTGATGAAAGTTAGCCTAATAGAGACATATGTTGGGGGCTTCACCTTTATACCTTGCTAGTCACTAAACTACAAAACTGACTCCATTCCTTAGTGTAGTTGTGTCTCATAAATCCATAAATAGCAGATGTATTTACAAGAAAGTATCCATACAGATTAGGTATATTCTACTGACAATTTTATTACAGTTCCTTATTTATCTTCCATGTAGTAGATTCTGCCAATCAAATTTCATAAAGAGTTCTGATTCCCAGAGGTAAGAACTGCCCCTAGTTTTCTAGTTAGATGTTTATGGTAACTTCTTCCTTTCCAACAACATTTACGCATATTGAAAGACTACCCTCCCCTGCCCTCTGCCCAGATTGTAAACTCCTGAAGAGTGTGGCTGTTTCTTTTAACATCGTATCTCCGTGTGAGAAGAGTTTCTGGCCCATCCTAAATACCCACTAAACATTGGTGAGTGAACAATGCTACTTTGTGACTTCTGCTTCAGTATTAAGCGAGGGCTTGCCCAGGAGGGCTAAGCTTCATTGTTTGAACAAATGGAACTAATTTCTGTGGGTAGCATATCCAGCTGTGCCACCCACATGCAGCCGCAAATAAACCAAACCGCATCACAATTCTGTTGGATTTTTCATTCTCTTCCAGCACAGAGAGAGAAAATGGAATATTCTTCTGACCCAGATACTTCGCATAATGCTCCAACACCTGTGTCACTTTGCCTTTGCTTCGGTATCTTTCCACAGCGTAGGCCATTCTCAGTTCACAAGAGGAGTCCATGATGATCCATGAAACCGGGACCCCTCCTGGGCCCAGCATACAGTACGCTGGCAGCTTCTGTAGGCAGCGCTGGATGAAATGTGGGCTCTTTTCATTCCGTCCTGGCCTCCAGCTGGCATTTATCAGCCCAGCATGAGAGATATCCAGTTGGGAAATCTTAAAATTAGGATCATCACTATGGAAAATGAAAACAAAAAATTTTATCCCGACTCCTGTAATGTCTGGATAGCATCCCATTCTAGAGCTCCCAGGCACTCCTTGTTTAAAGAACCATCATTGCAAAGTTGCTCATTTTGAGCAGTGACAATATTTACTCATTCCAGTGAATGAATTCGTCCCCTCCTCTCTCCAAAACCGATTTGTGTGCATTACAAAAATGTATAAAGAAGAACAATACTAAAGAAAAGCCACAGGAGTTATGAGTGCATGTTTTTTTGTACCTCTCAAATTCATCATCTCCGTGTTCCACCTCACACCAGCTTCCAGCCTTGCTCTTCGGAGACATTGAGCCTCAGGATATCTTCGTTTATACAGAGGACTGCCTTCAAGTGGTTTATCCTCACTGACTTTGAAAATGTAACTGCTGTTATCTCCTCACCCAAACTTTCTTGACAACCTGGGAAGAAAGCAATATTGTAAGTGATTGAGTTCTCTACTTCTGGGGCTCCCACTTGAATGATAACTCAATGCAACTGCTTAGAAGTTCTTAAACTTGAGCTTACACCACAATCAGCTGGAGCACATATTACACCACAGATTGCTGTATCCTTCCCCAACCCAGAGTTTCTCACAATTTATACTTAAAAGTATAAATTGTTATACTTATTGTATACTTATTGTATAAAGTATAAATTGTTATACTTAAGTTGAACTTATTAAAATAAGTTCTCAGGCGATGCTAATGTGGTTAGTTGAGGACCTAATTTGAGAAGGACCGCTGTTGTCCACTGCCTCTGACTTGTTACCTTGGATGTGGAATATCTGTCTCCAGTTTATGACTTCACTATTTTCCAGGACTTTCTGTAATTTTTGAGGAACTTTGGAGAATACACAATATGTGTTCACATATGGGTCCATGTCGTCAGTCATCTCCTATATAGGATAGTGAAAAGTCACATCAATACCCTTGAACTTTTTCTTCACCTTTCACTAATTGAGATTGTCAGAAAAAGGAAAATTCAAAAGAAAATTTTAACTGTGGCTCACGATGGCTGAAGTTGGGCACATGGCTTGTAAGATCTAGGCTTCTAACTAAAGCTGACCTCTTGCCCGGGTAACTGGAGTTTGTTAACTACTTCACTGAAAGGTACACTGTAAGCCTGTTTATCAGATGCAGAACAAAGACAGGGTGGAATCAGTCACCCTCCTCCAGACCCTAAGATGCCTAAACTTTCTCCCTATCCAGTTAGCTGCATGTTTAACTTATGTATAGTGTCACTGAGTGCCAGAGTTACAAGAATGTAGCTGCTGCTTATTACCCACTTCTCCCAGCTTCTGTGCCACATGTACCCTCCTGTTGGACAAGGTGTACATACTCTGCCTCATGTAACCTACTTCAGGACACATTTTTGGTCTATAACGAATCTGTGTTCCTGGGCTCAAGTCCTCAAGCGTGGCTCAGAATAAATCTAACCATGATTTCTCTAAGTTCTGGCGCCTTTTATTTCACTTTTCAGTTGACAAAATCTAGGCAGCTGGAGTCTACAGTGTCCGAGACCTGGTCAAGATACTTGAGCGGATAACAAACATGAGTGAGACATTGCATTTTCTCAAGGCTACAGAATATCAGCCTCCTAGAATAGTAATACTTTCTTCAAAGCCAGAAGCCTACAAAATAGAACAAAGTAATTGGAATTTTTGGTAGCAGTCAGGGCAAATTATGTAGTATTTTATACTCATGGGCTTGGAAGGAAGAGACTTGTGATGCCATTCTGGCAAGCCACAGACTTCACGGAAAGGTAAGTATCTGATTCTGAGGGGGAATATCACCAAGAAGTGTGAGAGTTTTAGCAGTGAATGTATGATGTCAGAAATTATATTGTTAAAGAGTGAAATATAAAATAATGTAACTAATTTTAAAGAAATGTTCAAAAATTCGAAGGTGATTTTATAAATGCAGGTTCCCAAATATGGCCAAAACCAAAACTGCAATGAATTTAAAGTCGTAGATATTTTAAAATAGCTGATTTTAAAAGAAAGACTGAAAATAGACAAAGTAAGTATTCAAGGAATTATGAAAAGAATATCAAAATGAAGCAGAGGAAAACAAATGAAACAATTAGTAAACATGAAAGCTGAAAATAATGAAATGGAGAATAAGACATAGTGCAAAGGATATGTAAAGCCAAGTTCATTTTTATTTTTTATTTATTTTAAATTTTAAAAAATTATTTATTTATTTTAATAGATTTAGGAAGTACGAGTTAAATTCTGTTACATATATGTATTGTATAGTGGTGGAGTCTGGGCTTTTTAGTGTACCCATCACCTGAGTAGTGTACATTGTACCCATAGGTAATTTTTCATTCCTCATCCCTTCCCACCCTCCCTCCTTATGGGTCTCCAATGTCTATTATACCACTCTGTGTGCTCTTGTGTAGGCACAGTTTAGCTCTCACCTTTAAGTTAGAATATGCAGCATTTATTTTTCTGTTCCTGAGTTACTTCCCATGTTATATGAAAAAAGGGCATTTAAGTTTCACTAATGGACTGATTTATTTAATAAATAGTACTAGCCTAATTAGCTAGCCATGTGGAAGAAAGATAGAAAAGAATCTTAATTCACACCATTCAAAAATTTATTCCAGATGAAGTGAAGATTGAAACGTAAAACGTAAAAATTAACCTGTTGTAAGACAAAATAAGAAAACATTTGCATAATCTTGGAGTAGGAAAAAATCTTAATTAAAGAAGTCATAAGTGAAAAAGATAACATACTTAGTTACATAAAAATTAAAAATGTCTTCATGTCAAAATCTCCATGAATAAAATAAAAATAATTATATATTGGGCAACAAATTTGTAGCACACACCTTGTGTTAGTATACCTAATATTCAAAACACTCTTATGGTATTTCAAGAATGACACAAAAATTCAGTGTAAAAATAATCAAAGGGCATAAACAGTTTAGATTAAACTCTATGTGACTGATAAACATGAAAATAATTTCAATTTCCCTAGTCAGGGAAATGCAAACAATAAGATACCATTTTTACCCATGAATTTGGTGTAACTTAAAAGAGAGATAATATGCAGTGCTGGGGGAGAATGTGGGGAAACAGTTCTTCCATGTACTAATAATGGCAATAAAATTGTGATAAACTTTTGGGAAGGGAATCTATCAGTGTCTACTAGACTTAACAAAACAAAACACTTTGACTTGGCTATACCTCTTTTGGAAATCGTTCATACTGAGAAAAGTTTCCAGGATGTGAAGACATGTGTACAAGGATGTTTACTGAAGCATTGTTTATAGTGGCAAAGAACTGTGGGCAATTTGAATCCAACAATATCAGAACGACTAACTGAATTACAGGAGTATCACACAGTTATTAAAAAGAATGAGTTAGTGCTGATTGATTGATCCAAAGGGATGTCCATGATACATTAAAGGCAAATTAAAAAGTGATGAAAGAAGAGTGGTCAATATCCCTGCCTGTGTTAGTATGAGCAAGGACACTGATTAGCCCAAGGGGTGGGAACGGAGAAGAGGAAGGGAGGGGAGAGGTTGTTAACTTCTTAAAACAACGCTGGATTTTTCTACTTGTTTAACCAGCGTATATTACTTTTGGGATGAAAAATTAACAAAGAAAAATTTTAGAATTTTTTCTAGATAAATTCTCCTGTATCCCACCCTTAAAGGTTCTTATTTAAAATTGGATTGAATTTTTTTTT